>NC_142779.1:15177408-15354908 GCF_988280905.1 Pimephales promelas
CATGTATTTACAAACATTAAAACACAAACTAAGACGACGCAGAGCGTTTAGACAATGGATACGCGCAAGTTAAGTGAGTTTGAGAGAGAGAGTGAGAGAGAGAGTGAGTTGTAAGAGAGAGAGAGAGTTACGTTCATCAAAACAGTCAGTTAACCTTTCTTGACACCCCAAAACATCTTCTTAATGCTTCTTAGAAGCTCTAAAAGAAGGTATACTTGCAAGGCACATGTGGTCTGTGTGAGTCGTGGGCTCGTTGCTCGACCCGTTCGGGCCACGTGTCGGCTAGAGGTGCGCCGGTCCGGCGCGCGTGCGTCACGTGAAGCGCGGCCGCGGCATGTTGGTGCGGCCCGTCCCGGCTCGTTCATGGCTGCTTTGTTCCGTGGGGAGTCACGTGGCGTTCGTCGGCATTTAGCGCCAGTGTTTGAAAGGCTGAGAGTCTTTGAGGTGACGTTACCCGAGGAGATAGTTCGGCAAAGTCCACTTCCTTTCCTGGAAGACGAACTTGGTAGTCCACTTGAGGAAAAGATGAAACTTTTAGACGAACAAAAGGAAAGATCCATGGTTGGATCAGAGTCCCATTAGGTTTACATGTTGAGCGCTGGAAAGTTCAGAAGAGAGTGGGCGGACCTGCGTTCTCACATTTATCACCTTGGAGAAATCCATCCCCTTCCTGTTGGCTTGAGCCAATCGGAGAGTGGATATTACACGCGAGAAGCCTTCTTTTATGGTCCTTTTTATGGTCCTTTGTTCCTCAGCGCGCGCTTCTCGTGGAAGGGGGTGTGTTCTATAATAACAATTTGATCTTCATTGGCAGTAAAACGAATTAAAAATACACTTTACTTTACATCTCTATGCATATTCGAGTGTTTCATTCAATAAGCATTCTAGAGATATCAAGGAACATTATGTTATATCAAAGGAATATACACTTATGTTTCAAATGCATGACGAAGGTATTTTTAATTCCTATTTAAACTGTGATCAAACAAAGTTATTTCACTGTGACATGGGGAAGACACATATACATAAAAACCATTGAAAACATTTTGTTGAATGTTTTTAAACACCAAAAGTCCTTCTCTTTGTTCAAAACATTCCACACATTCCGATGTGTGGGGGAAGTGAAAGGTTTGTGTGTGTGTGTGTATGTGTTGATGTAACTCGCCTGGCCAAGATTCATTACATCTCCCCCTTTTCGTTAGGTGAAGTCCTTGTGTGACTTCATCGAACGACACCATCGCAATGGACGGATGGCAGGTGAATCATGAGGGTCAGGTGGCAGGCGGCGGCTAGGCTGAGGTAGGGGCTCAGCTTGCTGAGGTTTGACGCAGTCTCCAGCGTGGTACCCTCTTCCTGAGGGTCCCGTGGTGCCTGTGGAGGTTTGCATTTCCTTACCTCTTGTGCAGCGTGGATGTCAAGTGTCAGGGTGTGGTTGATTACCGTAGAGGTACCCAGTGCAGAATCAGCTGCAGTCTAGGATTGGACTACCGGTGAGGCAGTTGTGCAGTGCAACAGGTGTGCAGTTGAGACACAGCGGTCACTGGGAACAAGTCCAGTTTGGCTGGACCCCTTCTATCATCGTTCATAATTCCAGTTCTGGAATCAGGGTGAAATCGTGGGTTTCGTCCTGGCTGGGACTTGACTCACGCTCGGTTGCAGCAGGGTAGCTCGGGTCTTGGAGCAAAGGCTGCTTGGTGAATTTTAGCAAAGTCATTCTGGCAGACAGTGAACAGTTGTCTCGCTGGAGCTCACTTGTCTGGTTCAGTAGAATGCTGTGTGCGTTGCGGATTTATCACAGTTCCTTTCAATTTCTTGATGGTCTGTGAGGAGGCACTCTGTGTTGTGAGTTACCTTTTGGCTGTGGGATTTCAGTTCGTTTGGTTGCTGGACAGGCCGGTGTTTGACTGCGTACTGACAGCAGCGGCGTGGGAGTCCATTTAGCTCTGCTTGCGTGGCAGTCGACCATATGCTGTCTGATGTCGGACCCGGCGGTGAGGCGGTCGACAGTAGCTGTCCTCTGGTTGGCTGGAGGCACAGGAAGACGACCACAGCAGCATCCTGTAACAGAGACAGGGGAGAGAGAGAGAAAGGGAGGAAAGAATTCAGCGGCTGTCGGCTGGGACAGTCTGATGCCTTTGAGGATGCCGAGATGTCCTGGTGCTGCGGTGTGCAGCCCACATGGTGCGTGACTGGGCATACACTGGCATATCCCCCTTTCTGCACCGTGGCAGCACAAGCCGTGGCGAAGTGGTGTCACGAGGTGCATGAAACTGAGTTGTAGGGCCGTTGAGCAGCATGTTCTTGGTGTGCTGCCTGATGTGTCCGACGGCAGGCTTGGGAGGTTGGAGGGGTAAAGAGGTGGTAGTTTCAGAGTTCATTTGGTTAGTCAAAGTCTTTAGTGAGCTGAAAGGTGCAGAGTAGCAAGTTCATTTCTCCATTTGGTGCTGAGGCTGTGCCTTCATGGCTGGCTGCGGGAGTTCTTGTGACCTCTGTGACCTGCCAGTTAGGTTCTCTTGACCTGTATGACTGGAGGGGGAGGGGTTCTTGAACTTGAGCTCAGGCATTCAGTTGTTTAAAGTCTATTAAAGGCTCAAAGCGATCTAACAGATCTTGGGCAATCAGAAGTGGGTACGTGATCGTTCCCCTGGGTGAATCAGGCTCATAGGACCGAAAGGATGAATGGGAGCTACCTGTTTTGAGCCAGAAGTTGTTTTGGCTGTAGGGTTTTCATTCAGCTCACATGTTTGGGCTTTGAGAGCGCGTTCTTGACTCTTAGCTTTAGCAGTGAGTCTTTCGAAGAGTTGGGCTGACATTAGCGTGATGTTTGAGCTAGTGTCTGACAGGCCTTCAAGGCTCAAATGATTGTCTCTGGTGGTGGTTATGTAGAGTCTTTTGGGCCACCCCCTTTTGTTTAGGGTTCCCAGAAGTTTAGGCATCTGGGCTGGTGTTGTGATCGATGAGCGGTTAGGGCCGGTGTTTTGTGGGACACCGGACTGTCATGCTCAGGTTGTGCAGCTGTCAGTTGTAGCGGCTGCTTGGTGTTGTCGCTTTGTGATGCGACAATGAGCTCTGTGGTCTGATGCTGACGAGCAGTGTTCTGGGTGTCTGGCTTGGGTCTTGCGCTGAGACATAGGATGTCTGACTTGTCTCCTTGTGATGTCTCGTGCAGAAACACTTTCAGCACCTTCAGGATTTCTGCCGTCTGTGACGTGGCTTCACTGTTATCTGATGTGTGCTCAGACTTGTGCTTACCAGTGGCGTGTTGAGAGGGTACCGCTCTGGGCTGGTTGGGCTTGAGTCTCTTGGTGCTGGGCGGTCCATTCTGGGTCGCCGGCTGGCTTCCAGAAATGTTTCAGAGCTCTTGCTCTGGGGCGTTAGATGAGCACCATGACGGTTGTGTTGCCCTCTGCTGGCCTGGAACGGTTTAACTCTCAGTGAAGGTGTTTGTGATGTGTGGGGTGCCTTCTAGAGGCAGCTCTGAGTCGTGCTCAGAGACAGGTTAGTTTGAGGGTTTTTACACAGTCTTTTCGGACAAAGTCTTTGCTTAGTGTGAGCTTTGCGGGCCCAGTCTCGTAGCTGAGGTAGACAGGCTACAAGCACAGGCCAGGGTGCTTATCGACTAACTCACTGTGGGATGCAGGTTTTAAGGGAACAAAGTTCTGAAACTGGTATCTTTTTCATACCTGATGGTTTGCTTCTCGAAGTAGGCTTGCCGAAGTCGGTGGAGTTTCAAGTCGGTCTTACTTGACGTCCACGGTGGTGATAACCCTTGGTCTGATTCTGGATCAGGGAGTTAAGCGGTCAAAGCTTATTGCAACAGCTGGTAGTCCATTTTGACAGTCTCTGTTTGACGATCTAGGAAGCTGTGCACCTCGCGACTGGACGTAATCCATATCAAGCAGAATCTGTTTCATGCAGTCATGTTGGTTAGACAGTTTGCAAGTGAAAGTCTTGTCTGCATGTCGTGGGTAGATGCAGGGTCCTGAGTGAATCTTGGGCCCTTTCTGGTTAGCTTTGTTGCATCCTTTTTGGAGCCATGCCGTGGTTTGGGGCAGTGGTTCCTTGGCAGGTTGAGGTCGGTTTAAGCAGGGGCTCTGTGGCATTCTGGCACACTTGTTGTGAGTGACTAATGCATGGCCCTAAAAGTTCAGAACTACTGCTTAATAAGTTAGTTAAGTGTTTAGCATAAAGCTAAGTGTCTCTTGTGTCCTTATCTTAGCTGTGCATGTTAGGGCTAAGTCTTGTGTGGTTCCGAGCGTATTTCCTGGAAAGGACATATCCGAGATGAAATAAATAACATAAGGTGGTCCTTATGACTAAATTATTTCTCTGGACTTAGCTGGCGGTCCACTATGGCTCGACGAAGTGAACAATAATAGGAAAAGGACCGCTTTCTTATTTAAATTCTGCTTATTATCGACCCTCAGGACTCTAGTAGTGCCCTAGTAAATTGTTGAAATTACTTGCGTTGCAGGGTCACAAACGAGTGCATTGGTTGAAACTAAGCCAAAATAACAAATAAGGGGGTCTCTGTTTCCTTTCTGTGCCCTATTGGGAATAGAACCACACTTGGACAAGAGAAGAAATGAAATTAAATCATATAGATGACCTAAGGGAATAGCTGCTTGCTATTATCATCAAGGTCGAAGGACTGAAATAATCAATGAGAAAAAATTAAAATTAAAGCTAAAGCAAAAGGAAATAAAATGATCAAAACACGGGAATGATCTGAGGTCAAGAGTGTTCAGTGGCATTAGTGACTAAACTTTGGATTTGCTTTGATCAACACTATAGTGGGTTGTAGCGGTTGGGTGTTCAAAACCACATTGTGTGTCCCTCCAAAGCTTTAATCAACATGCCGATGAAAATTCCTACGGTTACACGCGTTATTCTGTAGTTAGTCACGCAGTTTTCATGTAGTTAAACTTAAGTTTAATTAACAAGGCATCTGCGAAGTTCGCCCTTAACGGTTAGCAAGGAGTATTCCTAACCCTGTGAAGGTAAACTTTAGCTAATAAGAATGGTAAACATGGAAAGTGAGTAATTTAAAACCCTAACTGGTGTTGAGAAAGTATTCTAGAATACTTTGCACTGTGGAACACGAGCGGTGAGTAAGGGTTCACGTAAATGATGGTAACTCTTAACTGTGGAGGTTATTCAGCTTAGCTTATGTTGGATGGGAGCTAGGTAAGGTTAGCTTAGCCTAAGTTAGCTTGATGCTAAGCTAGGTTAGCTTAGCCGGAGTTAGCTTAGTGCTGGGTTAGTTTAGCTTAGCCACCCAGGCTGGTTTGTTTACAAAAGTGACATTACAAGGTAACACTTCCTGTGACAAGTTGTTGTCATGGGAACCAGAGCGTGTCAGAGCAATTCAACAGTATCTGAAGAATGTCTGTATATTTTACATGAATCATGCACGTTTTAATGGGTTAAAAGGAGGCGCCTATACTTTATGATTTTCAAGAACTTTGGTTGCATTCAGTAAAACGCAAATGTGTTTTGGCATTTGCTGATTTTCTCATGGAACTCTGTTCTTTACTTTACACGTCTTCTATTTGTTTACAAAGTAAGGAAATAGATTTGCTGCAAGTCAAAGCTTGTCTTGTTCTATTTGTTTACAGAGTAAGGAAATAGGTTTGCTGCTGAGTCAAAGCTCGTCTAAGCATATATAGGTACGTCTCTCTCATGCATGAGTGTTAGCTCTTCCGCGAGTAACTTGTTTTGATCGTTTAGTGGCTTTCTGCTTGTCGATGCAGCTAAAATTTAGGTAAATTACATCAATCTAACAATAAAATTAAGGCCTTTCCTTTGTAGAAAGGGGAGCGTCGCCCAGGTCTACCTACATATAACTCTGTCCTGAGCCTCCTTCGTCAGGGACAGGTTTAGTCATACCGCGATTTGGATTTCTTTTTAACCAAAGCAGAATAGATATCGGTACAGATTACAAGCTGCTGAGGTGATACCTTTGTTACACAGACTTACGCTTTAATGCTGAAGTTCTTGATATCAGTTGGGAATCTAAGGCTGTTTTTCCTTTTTTTTATTAAAGTAGAGATGTCAATTTCAGCTATTTGTTTTATCTGCATTTAGACAAGTCAGCGATCAAAATGCGTGTTGCACGTTGCGTTCTAGTGGGATCGCGATGATCGAGTGCACGCCTGTAGGTTAACAATAGTTTAAAACTCGGGTGGTTTTACTACACTCTGTCGTCAGGGTAACGTACTGTAGGCCCTGTTTGGAGATGGTGTTTTCTGTAACTCTTCACTGTCACAAAACCTAATGTTTAACGGTGCTGATTTAAACAGCATCTAGAAACTGTCTGTTTCAAAAGAGTCGTGCATAGTCCGTCGGCCGTTGAGGCTTACATGTCTATCTAAGATTCCTCTAATCTTAGTAAAATTCTTCTTCTACAAACGCAGAGTCTTGCACGGTGTTCGTGCTGTGTGTCTTCTGGTTCTGCAGTTCAGAATAATTTGGGGTTTGAGGAATTTTTACTGGGGGCCTCCACGCCTCGTTGAGTGGGCATGGTATGGGGCCGAGAGAACTATGGTGACTGACGAGTTTTTTGGAGGGAAAGTTTCTTGAAACTGGCGTCCTCCTCAGTTACAGGTTCGTTGTAAGTTCCACAGAAAACTCGTTTGGAGCCGGTGGTGGTAGCACAGGCCCTCCTGGGTCTGTCCTGCTGGGTGTCGGTGTCGGGTGTGCACCGGTTGGAGACAGCAGGTGAAAAGTCAGTGTCTTGTAGATTGTCAGAGATGTTGTGGAAGGCGGGCTTTTTCACCCCCCTTTTTCAGCTCTTGTGTTTTGGCTGAAATGTGCAGACTGGTCAGGGGAAGCTTGTGGTGTGTGTCCTCCCCCTTTCCAGTCATGCTGCAGTCTATCAGAGTGTTGCAACTCTGTGGGTCAAGTTCGTGTTCGAGATCTTGTCTCTGCTGAACGAGCTTGTGGGTGGTCGCACGGGCCTCTTGCGCAGGCCGTGGCTTTTGAGTCTCTTTCAGTTCGGTCTCTGCTCTTTGCAAGAGACTTCACTTTGTCGGAGTTTCTCGTTGAATTCTTTTTAGTTCTTTTCTCTGACTATTCTTCTTCAGTCTATGTAGAAAATTAGACAGGGCAGTTTGAAGTCTTTCACTCCCTTCGGTAGCTCGGGGCCGTTGTCATCCTCGGCGTTACAACCTTGTGCTCCAGGGCAATGCGGCTCCTTTCGCGGAGGCGTGCGTGTGCGTTGAGCTGGTGAGCGAGGTCGTGACGTGTCTGGCCCAGTCTTTGTCAGCTGCTCTTGGCTCGGGGCTCTGAGTCGCTGGTGGCTTTGGGCAGGGATGGAGATGTCATGAATCTCAGCCATGTCTCCGGGTTGTCCCAGGTCGTCCCAGCGGGTTGTGGGACTGTAGGACTGGAACATACTGGCTTCACTGTGGACGAGAGGAACACAACACACACAGACAGACCAATGCCAGTTCGACTACTTTTAACGAGCTATAATACAGGCTAAGCCGTGTATGAGAATTTTGGTTAACTGATGCAGACAGTTAAAACCGTTTGGTGGGACAATTTGGGTAGGTCATCATGGGTCTGAATGAAGGTTTTTGACAGGGCGCTAGCTTAGGGGTCACCTGTTGGTGCTAACGACTTGGTTGTCAAACTATTCTTCAGCTTTCCTTGGTGTGTCAGAGAGGTTCTGTCTCTAGGTGAACTGAAAGGAACAGAGCACAACAGAACAGAGCAATGGCAATCTAGCAAAGTTTGAAGTAACATGCAACCATCAGAGATGGGGAGGTCTGTACTGAAATGGCATTAGTAATAGTACACCAGCAGTGTTAGAAAGGGGAAGAAGAGAAGGCCTAAGCCTGTTTGGAGCCGGTTTGTGGCTCGGAGAGGAGGAAGCCAATCACTTCAAATTACCAGGGGAATCTCTAGATTCTGTGGCAAATAGTAAGTGGATGGGTTTTAATACCTTTTCTAGTTTGCCTGGGGTGAAATGAGGTCATTCTGGCCGGAGTCAGCATCGTGGTTGGTCCTTCTGTCGCCCCACACATGACAGCAGTGTCCCGGGCCTTTCGGTGCATCTGTACCGAGGTGCGCCCTCTCAAGCAACTTGACCTTGAACACAACCGGCGGTGCCAGATTGGTGATATCGTGTTGCGGGCCGCACCAACAGAAGATACAGAAAAGTCAGAGACTCGCGCTCAGTCAGTGATGGTGACGCAGATCAGACGAACCAGCTCGCTGGACCCCAGGCAGAGATGACTGTCAAATCATCACAGCACGAGAGAGATTTCTACTTGCAAACACAAAACAGAATGAAGAACGAGTGTACTTCAATGTGAATTAAAGCTCCTTTATCTAAATCAAATTGAGTGTTTTTTGTAGAAAAATCAAAGGCAACAGCTTTACTAAAATTATGGTATAAACAAAAAGGAAATTATGACAATGTTACTTATCAGAATAACCTAGCCTCCATTCAGGAAAGGGATAGAGTGCAGCAATGGAGAACACAGGAGGAAGCGAGCTGTAGTGGCGGGTTTTGGCCACTAAGGGTTTTGGGCCACTTCCTGCTAGTGTTTCACCAGGCTGACAGAGAGCTTGATTTAAATTGAATTCAAACTGATTTAAACACAATTCAAATTTGAGCAAATGCATAGGGGTTGAGTAACCATTAGATTAGTAAGGATACAGTTGTACCGGGACCAGATCAAAATTATTAAAAATAATTTGAGGAGGAAATATAGAAATAAAGCCATAAACAATTCCCAATGGGAAATGAGAGAATTAATTCAAATTAACTTCGAAATTTGTCTGTTTCAAACAAAATTTGAATAAGTGTAGGAAATTAAAGGTTGGTGTCATATTTGATGATAATCACGATTACGGTGAGGGATCAGTGATAACCAGAATACAACCAACAGAGAGAGCCATGCACAAACAGAGTGATGTTAGCTGATGACTTAGCAAAAGGGCTGCCACAAGGGGGCGCTTTCCTCTAAGTGGTCATCAGAAGCTGCTAAGACTTAATTCTGAATTTTAAATTCAAACGTGGTTTGAACCAAATTCAAAACAAGTGCACACAGTCAAGGTAAAGAAAATCATGTTATTACAACGAGGCTGTAAATTGCACATGCATTGAAAGTTAGAGAAACTAGTTCAAAATTTCAGTAAGAAAATAGGAATTTTCTAACAGAGAATTTTGAGGAAAAGATGACCTAGCTGTTAGTGTCCACACGATGGCGCCACTGCGCTCACACGGGGTAAAGTCAGGACACCGGTGGAAATTTGATACTGCAAAGCACTCAGGGGCGCACCCTAGTGTCTGGCAGTAGTATTACAACCACCTGCTGCCCCTGTGATATTCTCAGCGAGAGAATAATCACAAATGTTACGGAATTTTAAATCTCGACGGATTTCTTTCCGGTACTATATTTTACAAGCACGTTTGGCAGGATTTTTTCTTTTCGCTGCGTTGTGCAAAAGAAAACAGGAATTACTCGTCTGTTTCAAAACTCCAAATAACATTTATCACAACTAGTATTAATGATTGGAATGTTTTCAGTTTTGGATTTTTGGTGCTATATTTGTTTAAAACACGTTCGCAGGTTTTCTTAGCTGCATTGTGCAAAGGAAAACAGGAATTACTCGTCTGTTTTCTAAACTCCAAATAACATTTATCACAACTAGTATTAATGATAAGAATGTTTTCAGTTTGGGATTTTTTGGTGCTATATTTGTTTAAAACACGTTCGCAGGTTTTCTTCGCTGCATTGTGCAAAGGAAAACAGGAATTACTCGTCTGTTTCCTGCTCCAACAGGCATATATCAAATAGCACTTATGATAATATGCTTGGCGGTTTTATACATTGAGTAGCTAAGTCAATGTTTTTTCAACCAGGAGCTTATCGTTACTCTAACGATTATAATAAGGCCTTTTAAGAACAGTAAAAGAGCATCGTTTTACCGTATCTTGTCTTCGACACTATTCGGAGAATTTCGTCCGGACAGTGGAGTTAAAATTATTAAAAGTGTCGTTTATGCACAGAGGTTTCTCTTCCATCCGTGCCAGAACAAATTTAATACTATGGAAACTGCAGTTTATTTTTAACAATTAACAGTGACTAAAATGTTTGAACATTTAGTAGCTTGTTAAATGTGCTTGACTGAGGCGGCTTTCGTGCCCAGCTCAATCATATCGTGAGTTCGCAAAGCGTTCACTCCGATGCGCGCGTGTAATATTAAATATTACATAAACAATATTAAATAACAATATACACATTAGCTTGAAATTGATTGCTCATAAACAAGTTTGAAATGCCCGCATTCTCCACCAATGTAAAGATTCTGGGTCGGTTCTGATCAGGGGGGAATTTGCATATCATAATTAATAATTGATAATTAATAATTATTCATACAGATTTGGATCAGACCGGTCTTACATGTTAATTTATTAATTTTACCCATATGCATACATGTGCATCTCCGCAATCCACCACAAATTAATTGTTATTGATTGCAAGGACCACGTTTTACAAGACAGGTAAAATCAATTAGCTCAATTAAGTTATATAGCTTGTGAAAACAAATTCTGTGGCCACTAGAATCTGCCTTCCCGGCTATATAACCAAATACCCTCTTAGGTATTTATAGTTCTGTAAAGCGTGTAGCTTTAAATCGACATTTCATTGACCCGTATCATGAGCAAGACAATCAGTCAAGGTAAGCATATTTTGTATTTAATAAAGTTCCTACTTAAGCATTCACTACGTTACAATGATACATGTATTTACAAACATTAAAACACAAACTAAGACGACGCAGAGCGTTTAGACAATGGATACGCGCAAGTTAAGTGAGTTTGAGAGAGAGAGTGAGAGAGAGAGTGAGTTGTAAGAGAGAGAGAGAGTTACGTTCATCAAAACAGTCAGTTAACCTTTCTTGACACCCCAAAACATCTTCTTAATGCTTCTTAGAAGCTCTAAAAGAAGGTATACTTGCAAGGCACATGTGGTCTGTGTGAGTCGTGGGCTCGTTGCTCGACCCGTTCGGGCCACGTGTCGGCTAGAGGTGCGCCGGTCCGGCGCGCGTGCGTCACGTGAAGCGCGGCCGCGGCATGTTGGTGCGGCCCGTCCCGGCTCGTTCATGGCTGCTTTGTTCCGTGGGGAGTCACGTGGCGTTCGTCGGCATTTAGCGCCAGTGTTTGAAAGGCTGAGAGTCTTTGAGGTGACGTTACCCGAGGAGATAGTTCGGCAAAGTCCACTTCCTTTCCTGGAAGACGAACTTGGTAGTCCACTTGAGGAAAAGATGAAACTTTTAGACGAACAAAAGGAAAGATCCATGGTTGGATCAGAGTCCCATTAGGTTTACATGTTGAGCGCTGGAAAGTTCAGAAGAGAGTGGGCGGACCTGCGTTCTCACATTTATCACCTTGGAGAAATCCATCCCCTTCCTGTTGGCTTGAGCCAATCGGAGAGTGGATATTACACGCGAGAAGCCTTCTTTTATGGTCCTTTTTATGGTCCTTTGTTCCTCAGCGCGCGCTTCTCGTGGAAGGGGGTGTGTTCTATAATAACAATTTGATCTTCATTGGCAGTAAAACGAATTAAAAATACACTTTACTTTACATCTCTATGCATATTCGAGTGTTTCATTCAATAAGCATTCTAGAGATATCAAGGAACATTATGTTATATCAAAGGAATATACACTTATGTTTCAAATGCATGACGAAGGTATTTTTAATTCCTATTTAAACTGTGATCAAACAAAGTTATTTCACTGTGACATGGGGAAGACACATATACATAAAAACCATTGAAAACATTTTGTTGAATGTTTTTAAACACCAAAAGTCCTTCTCTTTGTTCAAAACATTCCACACATTCCGATGTGTGGGGGAAGTGAAAGGTTTGTGTGTGTGTGTGTATGTGTTGATGTAACTCGCCTGGCCAAGATTCATTACACCCAATACAATTACTGTATGAATAGTAATGCAATTACATTTTGGATGGAACCTAACTTTTTCTCCAGCAGTTTATTTCTGCTACAAAAGTGAAATCACCATCTATAAGGTGGTACTTCTTCTGAGTTTTGCCCTTACTTATCCAAACCTATCAACATAGCTACTTACATAAATGTGAGTGCATTAGCAAATTTCATATATTAGATGAGGACATGCCCGCATCCATTGCGAGGAGGATAGGACTCTTTAATTTTACCACATGATTTTATTTATCCGTTATATTGAAGAGACCTTTTTGAAGGATATTGGTTTACTAATTCCCCGTTTGAGCACTTGTGCTTAGTCTTGATTGTCTGTAGACGTTTTAAGAGGCTGTTGTGTCGACCTTGATGTGTTCAGTTTTATTTCGATTTTAGAAAATAAACATTATTGCTCTCCTCTCAATTCAACTGTTTCTTTTTTTTTCACTGGCATGTCTCTTTAAGCCTAGATTCATTACAAGTAAAATACTGTTAAAATCAGATGATCTAAGACTTTTAAAGAGGTCATATTGGAATTGTTGACTTGCAAATTGTAATGGAGTCATTTTTGTTGTAAGGTATCAGTACTTTTACTTAAGTATGGTATTAGGTACTCTTTACACCACCTATATCTTACAATAACTATTGATAATTACTCAAAAAGGAATTGTGCGCACATCCTGACGTGAGGTCGGAAGACACTTTGGGTTAAAACATTGTTCATTTTAATAAATCCTTGGGAGCAGAAGTGGCAGTTTTCCGATTTTTTATTCTTAATCACTCAGGCGCTCCTACTGTCCGTGAGTGGGGATACAAAAATATAAAATCAAATGGAGGTAAAAATCTGTAGTTTTCACAAAAGTTCCAGAGAGCTGAAAAAAAAAACAAAAAAAAACAAAAACAAAAGCTGAACAAAAGCTGTCAAAATTCCGCTGCATTTTGCTGACAAATTTCTCAGTCCAAGTAGCATGGAGGAGAACGATCATTCTCTGATAATAAGCATTCTAAGCATTGTTCATTTCCATATACAATACAAAGCGAGTTGAAAATCAGCGAAGTTACACTTTAAATGGTAGGAATTTTCGTAAAAGGTGCATTGAAATTTTTCAAGTCTGTTCACTCAGACCAAATCATGCTATACTCATAGCAACAGAATTATAAAGTGTACTTCATCGCTTTTAGCTACTCTATCCAATCCACCAGATTGAGTAGGTGTAGCTCTCCATGTTTAACCTACAGGCATCTAGCGACTCCATTATCAAGCCTGCCACTCTTATTAATAGCACGCGCCAAAGGAATCCGAGAAACAACATGTGCTCATTTCAGCAAAACTAACCTAAGGGCAGCACCCATCTGATACCAATGGAGACTTTGCTTTCATTGCAGGACATACTGTATGTGATGTCTGCCTCCTTCTCGGACACAGGCAATATTACACCTGATTACCTTTCCAAAACCAACACTGGCCCTATTTGAGCTTTCATCCATTCTCAAATCTAAATGACAGGGTTAAGAAATTAATTTCATCAAGGGCTAAATGTAAGTAAAAAATGAGCCTTCGCAAGTATACCAGACCCTAACTGACATCAAATGATTTTCTCAGTGGAAAATTTACTTAAAAATAGAGATGACATTAAAATTAGTCTGATTCCAATAAGCAGGTATTATTTAAGATGATAACCAAATTCTATACTATTTTGTCTAGTTTAAAAATGAAACGCTAAATACGATAATTAAATAGTATTGTTCCAACTAAATTTAGCTATCACAACATTATGCAGAATTGAAAATGGGTATTCATTTTGAGATTTGCTAAAGATTACATTTAACAATGTTATAAAATGATTGAGTGTTTGGGTGACGGCAAAGATGATTTAAATGTAAAAGTAGGAGAAATAGCATAACTAATCAAATGACTCATGATAAAAATACAGGTTATTTATTTTTCATAGGCACAATATCAAATACTTCTCATTAAATTATACAACAACAACAAAAAATGTATACAAAAAAATTTTGTGGCAAAAAGTTACTTTTGGACAATGGTTACAGTAAAAATGGCCTGGTTTCATTGTGTAGCCATAGAAATGTACTGTACATATTTACCACAAATGCCCAAGTGGATACATCCATAAATAAATAAGTGTGTTATTAATAATTACATTTACCCCCATCTTCAGCTCACTGACCTCACTCCCTACTCTCCTGTCGACTCCCAACACTATTCTTTATGAGTGAACACAATTAGCAAAGCACTCTGGATGCAGTGGAAGGAATATAAAGCGAAGGTAAATATCACACTCCAGGAGGTGGCCCACCATTTCAGGTGCTTCCCTTTGCGTGGTAAGGCTGCCCCTGTGGAGACTCAGTGACGACTTGTGCGTCCCAGCATGGGTGTGTGGCGACCCCCTAGTGACCAGCAGCGTCATCTCCTCTGACTAATGCCCAATTAACCTTTCTCTCAAACACCCAGTGCTCTTCTCTCCCTGTCTCTTCCTAACGTTTGCAGAGGCAGGTCAAAGAAGCACGGAAAACAGACTGGCCACTCACACGATGTAGGAGTTACTTACGTTATTGGAACGCAGAGAGACCCTTCCCCCGCACCGGGCACAGAACTTAGTCTGGCAGTATGAGCACAGGTTTCCGCAGCCATCAGCAAACTTGGTCTTGTGGCAGATGCCACAGGTGGGGGCGTCATCCTTGTGTTGGCCCTGCTGCCTCTGTTGGGGGGGCTCCGGCCCAATCCGCCTCACCTGCTCCTTGTAGTTGGCAACTTGCTGGTGCAGACTGGGAGGGGACGGGGAGATGAAGAAAAAGAAAAAGGATATGAATATGATCAACGGAGTTTAAAATCAATAGTAGCCAATTTAAACATTTTTACCTACTAGCTTCCAATTTAACATGTTTACCCCATCTCCCTCAATTTTACCAGCAAATGTAATATATATATATGTAGCCCTCAATTGGGTCACAGTGCCTATACGACCCCAATTGACTTTTACTTAACAAAAAAAGGTTCCCTTCATCTCAGTGGAATATGATTTTGTGACTTTTCATACATTATCTATCTTTACACACACACAAAAACTGGGCTTGATTCAGTTGTTCTGAAGGTATGTAAAAAAAATGTTTACACTTCTGGTCTTCGGGGTCAATATGACCCCACATTGAAATGAATGGGAAATGTGAAAGAAAAAAAAAGCTAAATATATTTTCTTCATGTGTCAAAAAAAATAAAAAAAATAAAAAAATCCGGCGTAAATCTGAAAATGTTTACACAAAAATGAAGGCCTAGTACTAGAGCATAAATGCAATGTAAAAAAAAATACATTAAAAAATAACTTTTTATATGCTAATGCTAAAGCTAATGTTGTAGCGGTATATGGATACAAATATACTTTATATCTCCAAAAACACAACATTAATGAATAGATGAGAAGTAAACAAAAAAATATATATATTATTTGTATGATTAAAAATGTATATTTTTTGTATAATTACTCAATCAATTGTTGGGGTTGTATAGATCCCGAAGCCCAGAAGTGTAAACAGGAAACGAAGATCATTTGAAGTATATATATATATACATTTTTTTTTATTTTTTTTTTACTTAATAACCTAATTTTTTATTGGTAACATTTCACAAGCAAATAAAAAATAATTAAAAAAGAAAACAATAACCCACAATTTTACTTAATTTAATTTTTGTTTTTCCAAAAATAATTCCAATATTATTTATTCAGATTAAATGTCAATATGTTTTTTTCAATGACTAATTCTTAAACTTTTATATTTCTCCCATAAGGCAACATTTGTTTGCTACTAGCTATGTTAAAACTGAGCAATCGGTCAGCAAGTCATCGTTCAGCAAATCAATGTTTGATCTACTTTTTTTCCCCCTCACAGGAAAGAACCAAATAAACAGAAATATAGCTCTGACGAAATCCCAAATCCAAATTTAAGATATGTTGGAAGAGTATGTTGTTAGTAGCCAGTTTTATTCTAAAGCTAATGAACTGACTAAAAACTCTTATTTCCTTCACACTCCAGCTTTCTCAATCTTCCTTTCAGTCTAATGTTCTTTCCACCATGTAGGGTCATCTCAAGCATTCACTCACAGAATGCTTGCAGACTACATGAACGCCTTCCAAAAAAGACAATCCAAACAAAACAGTGAGTAATATACAAAATAACACATATCCAGAAATTCCCCATCTAAACAGCTCAAGCAGATCTCAAAGATCTCAAGCAGGAATCTATCCATAGCTTTACTTACGCTAAAGGGGTCTTCCTCACAGACTCCTCCGCCATGACGATATGACGTAAAAATAAGCAACCTACATAGAGAGTTAAAAGAATATGCTACCCACGGAAGGTGATGAACGCACGACCAGCCATGCAGAATGTGCCCCAGAGAAAGACGAGATGATTTCAACACCTGCCCCCAGCCCTAACCCCGGTCTCCCTCCCCCTGTGCACCCCTACTGCTCTCCTGTTCCTCAACACCGGCACCAGCGGATGCGTCCTATGGGTCAAAGATAAACATAAAGGACAAGCTCCGACACAGAAGCAACAAGGTGCACGCAAGATCTTCCAATTAGAAAACGGAATCGGTTTTTTTGCAAGTGTCTCAGAAGTTGCTTTTTCGACTTCAATACAAGACTATACTAACTTTAGCAAAAGTGCCATTTTATTTTGGGAAAACGGAATGCAACAGACAAACAACTGAAAAAGTTTTGTGTAACTGTTTGCATTGAAAGAATGTAGAGAGCAAAAACAAAATAAATTTTTTTTTTTTAATAAAAGTTAAAATCTTTTTTTAAGATGAAATAAAGAGAGACACAAATGAGACAACCATTGACAGTGTCACAAAGTGAAATGTGAATAGCACTGCTCAAATACGTTGTTGTTGTTGTTAAAGAAATTTGACAAAAAACATTTAATTGGTTTTGAAACTTAAAATTTTGATTAGACTCAGGTCAAAACTAAGCACAGTCTGATACATTGGTGAGACCTTTTCTTAAACTATTGAAGACACGTCACATTACTGAGGTGAAAAGCCGTGAACCAAAAGGCCTCAGTTAATTATCATTAAGTTTTCAGAGAAACAAACAAGATATATATATATATATACTTTTTTTTTTTTTTTCAAATTTCATTTTTGTTCATTCGCTTAAAGGTATAATTGTAAAAAGACTACATTATATTTCCCAATGGCTTGAAATGGGTTGCAATCTAACAAAAAAGTGCTTTTCTCTATTCAGTATTAATATGTAAAACTCATCTTTCAAACTTTCAGACCACAATGACCTTTAGTTCTACTAGAAAGACTCAGGAGGCAAAATAACGTAGCATAGTATACATTTATTAACAGCCCAGCAAGCAAATATTGAGTTAAAAAGTTATTTGGCGCAGGCCCCGCCATAGCTCGCAATCCAAGGGGAAACAAAATCTGCATATCCTGCCTGAAGACGAAGGCAGGGGCGCAGCTGACCCCCCTTGGAGGTATAGGAAGGGACCATGCTGGTGCTGGTGGTGGGGTGTATGGACGTGAATGTTGGCGTCAGCATCTGCGAATTTAGACATGTTTAAGTACCGATCTCTCTGAGAAGGTAATAAGTGACGTAACAATTTAGTCTTCCTGGCAGAACTTGCGCTAAAGCTTTCATTTACAGTACAGTAGCTCTAATGAGCAATGTAGCACAACATCAACGTTGAGATGAAATTGCGCAGCGCTATTTAAAAAAATAACAATCTTTCAATACTTTTATGAGAAATCGAGACAAACATTGAGCTTGGCACTGTAAAAGAACATATGAAAGTGCTTTGTATTCTGAACAGGAAATGATATTCAGGAAAGCAGCCCAGGCTTGCCATAATTGAGACAGCACATAAAACAAAGACCCATAAGTGAAGCACAAGGTTATACGAAAGTGAACCACTGCTTTACTTTACTAACACAAACCCCTCTTCCCCATCACAAATCATTTGCTTCTCTCTCTCTCTCCCTTTCATCCAGGAATAGAAGTAAACCTTTTGTGAAATGCAAATCAGGCAGAGAGTCTGCAAGAAACGACGGGCAATTCACACAGGACTCCGGCATTAGCATAGAACTTGGAGTAATTAAGGTATGAGGAAGCTCTAATTAATGTGGTAAAGTGTGGGGACACGGAGGAGAGCTGGCTTGGAGATGCGGGAGGTGGGGCGCAGTTTTGCAGAGTTCTCCCCTACTTCATGACAGCTGGTCTCAGAGGCTGCTGCTGCTGATGTCGTCGGGCGAGCACGTGGAAACGTCTGTGATTAAACAGCTGTCAGCAGTCGCTCGTACTAACGCACACCATGACAGGAGCCACAACTGTAACTCATTGGCTGTGCGCAGCGTTCCTGCGGAGGCATTGGTCGGGCCTATACAGGCTAGCCCATTTATCATGTCCGATAGGCCCCACGGCTCCCTACATGGGCATAAAGCCACCCTATCTGTGCCAGGATGTTGTATGAAAGGAAAGACGGGGGACAGAGATGTAGTGAAAGTACTGCTGAGGTTGGGTCAGTGTAAATTCAACATCCTTCACAGCAAACACCGGGACAAACGTGCGTTTATGAGGGAACAGCGCAAGTTGGCAGCCTGTGATGGAGTCATAAATGCAGTTTACATGCACTAGCAGCTCCGTTCATGTTTTTGAAAAGGTCTCTTATGCTCACCAAGGCTAAATTTAATTGATTAAAAGTACAGTAAGAGTAAATCAACATTTTTTTAATGTAATTTATTTCCCAGGGTCCTCCAGAAATCATTACTAATGTGGTGCTCAAGAAACATTTCTTATTATTAACGTTGTTGAAAACACCTGTTTAATATTTTTGGTGCAAGCTTAAATTGTTTGTAATATTATTTCTGTCTTTACCTTGCATCTTTTATACATTAAATCTAAAAAAAAATGTTGTCTGTCAATAAACGGGTACATGCACTACTGTATAACCTACATGTACGTATATGTTCGTATATAAATATTTTGTGAACATGGATAGCTGTGGACAAACATACATTATTATATACTGTATAGCACGAAAGACAAGGAAACCTCAAAGTAAAAATCAGCTCTTCCTTCTCTTAACATTGTCTTGAATGACGAACAGGGCAGCACTTTATGCTGCCAGGCATAAGTACCTATGAGAAAGAAACGGTCTCAAGTCTTGATAAAAATGGGCTAAATTTAGCCTTGTAAATGAACGAAGCACTTTCACTCTATTGGTTCAATGAATTTAAAGGCTTCTTACGATAATGGCAGCCGCTCATGTTTTGCATTTAACAGCTGTTTAACTGCATTTTTTAAAAGGCTTTTGCTTATAAATCCAGTGATGGCTGACATCCACTTCTCACAACGGGACCAAAGCCACTGAGGCCAAACTAGAATCATTTATCTCGTCACCTGGAGATCAATGTTTGAAAGTGAGCGGAAATCCATCAAAGTATCCCGTATGAAAGCATCAGGAACATAGTGAGAAAATCGCTCCCTTCCAATTTAGAAATTAAACCCCCCCATTCCAGATCCATGCATGATTGATTTCTTCAGACAAACACCTGAAAATAAATGGGGTTTAAATTAACTGAATTATTTGGGGTTTGATTTTGCTAGCCTGGTAATGCCAGACTCTGCTACTTCACTTTGCTTCGTAGACAGAGTCGGGAATGGCATAATAGAGAAGTGTTTTCTCTCTCGCAAGGGGGCGCTTGTCTGAAGTTTAAAATCATTGGTTACCCGTAAGCCAATCAGATAAGTTTATTTATTATGACGTATGTAATGCGCCGACACAGCCGTATCGAGACATCATGCATCGAACTTCCACTGCAAACAGGGAGCGGTGCTTTTGTAATGGCTGCAAAATATGTGCCAACGGGAATGAACAATACACAAACTAGGTTATTTATATGGTTTACTGACCTGCGGCCGTCCCGCAGCGTCGGCACGCCCTGCTCTCACGAGTCATGACTGATTTAGCTTCCGAGCCCGAGCCCCTGCTCTCACGATAACGACTGGGTAATAGGAAGTTCATTTTACTGACTCTCTGAGTCATTCGAGTCATTTCGTTTATTTAAGTGGCTTTAAATGCTATAATTTTAACAGCCAAATTCCCCGATCACATCCACCTACGCAATGTTGATCATATTCTGATTTAAGAAATCATAATGCAGTAAAAAATGATTTACAGGGAACATAAATAATCACTTTACCTTCTGAGTCTTAAGTTCATTCGTCACGTGACATACACAATGAACAAATCGTTCATGAATCACCTATCTGGGACTAATGCAGCAGAATGTCGAAACGAAATATGGTGGATTGTTGTTATTATTATGATAATAAGAGCGCGCCAGGAGCGTTCACAGCCGAGGAGACCGACGTTCTTGTCATGGCCGTAAAAGACAGAGAAGTGACGTTATATGGGGGTAAGTTATGTCTTGCCACTACATAATAGGCCAAACAGATCTGATCCGTCATTACTACAATTAGCCTGAAAAATGTGGGTAGCCTAAATGCGTAAGCTTGAAGTGTTAATATGTTTTCTTGTTATAGTGTATGATTTGCAAAAATAAAAACGGCTTCATCTGTGTTGATGAGAGAATCAAAGTGTATGCGTGTTGTGCACAAGCTACATAATGGCCAAGCATGCGCCCTAAAAATAGCATTATTAACAACGTGCAAAGCACCACTGACTTTAGACTAGTTTTTTACACGTTATATGGCATGTTGGTCTTTGTTTGTTGTTGCTGGTATACGTTGCAAATAGAGGGGCGGCAAAATTGTTTTTCGCCTACAGCGGCAGAAGTGCACGCGCCGGTCCTAGCCGGTTGATGATGCGAGCGAAATACCGGAGTGAACATGGCTGTAAACGACTTTTGCTTCAGTTTGAAAAACCCCGAAATGTTCTCCATAACAGAGCGAATTGCAACCCGTGTCTTGTTTCGGTTTTCCGATTTCTCTAACCTGCAATGTAAAACTCGGCGCTTAGCGCCTACATCACGTCTCTCAGCTCGCCCTCTGTTCGTTGATTGGCCGGCTGTTTTCAGACCGGTGGAAAACTAAAAGATAGGCTGCTATCTCAGACGGACTACAGGAGCGAAATGAAATTAGCGGAAGTAAGCGGAATCTGACGTAGTCCGGCTATGATTTTGCTGCTCTCACTTTTAACAGTCACCAAAATGGAAATGCATATGTTTTGCCCAGTGAGGGTTTAAAAGGGGAAATATCCATTGAGAGAGAAGACCAAAACAAAATGGGTGACTGAATATTTTCTAAGATATTTTTTTTCAATTTTAAGGAACCTTTTTTTTTTATTTTATGGCTGTTAAACGATAAACGACCATTATAATAGTATCTCATATTTTGTCTAAATTAATATTTTTTTTTTTAAATACTGGCACCCAACCACCAATAGCTCCCTGGGTGCCACAGCAAAAATGGCTGCACACTGCTCCAGGTGTATGTCCAAGGCCTGCACTCACTGTGTGCCCCTATACTCACTCAATGCCCCTAATGTGTGTGCACTAACTTGGATGGGTTAAATGCAGAGGAGAAAATTTGAATATAGGTTTCCATACTTGGCCATCACTTCACTTAAAAATAAAACACTAAAAACTCAAATCAAGCATTTCAAAAGCTACAAGTGAAGTATGCATAACAACATTACAGAATGATAAACGGATATTCATTTTGAGATTATATAGCACTTCCTCTTTACAGTTTCCTACCTCTCTGTCTGATACTGCTTGAATATCCGGTTCTGACAGTTTCCCAGATAATGCAATGGATGCTCAGGGTCTGGCTCTCAAGGATTGGCTGCAGTACAGTTTGCCATTATTTCTACTCAGTCAGGCACTGAGGCTGAGGATGGGGGTTGCCATCCTCTGAGTGGCACCATATGGTACCATGAGCAGTGCCATGGCCGAGTCCTGCCTCCACCGGAACTTCCCCACTGTGGAGAGTGTTGACAGCGCTGCTCCCTGCTAACCCCACAGACCAGCCATGTGGCAAGGCTACAGTGCCGTCCCCCCCATACCCCCCTTTCAGCATTTTCTACAGCATTGTGTCTAGTTCTTTTTTCACTTCATATGCCTGCAATGGTGAAAATGACCTGATTTTAACTAGCTTTTGTCTCCAGCTAAAACACACACAAGCATCCACGAGTAAGAGCTCTCCTGTTCTTGCTCACAGCTTGGAGAAGTTGGCTGTACTGTTTTTCTTTATAGGTTTTGTTGTCCTAGACCCAGATTTCTTCTTACAATCTGAAAATCTATATACTCCACGACTTTTTTGAACTACGTTCAATATCTATTATTGTGAAAACCTGAAAGTCATAAGGACCACTTGTGTGACTTTTTTGATGCTCTTGCATAATTTTAAGTTTCAAATGCTGTTTTTAACACAAATTATAACTGTTCTTTAAACTAATTTCCTACTCAACCAACATTTTTGCCCCAATCAAATTTTATCAAAAGTTAGTTTACTTGGTTACTATACCTAGGAAGCAACAATATGAAACATTATGCAGTTTCCAAGCAAGCATTTAGTTAAAATATGTGAAAATATCAATAAAAAAAGATTATGCCACGTTATTAAAAAAGTTGTTTAATGTAATTTTCGCCACAAAACAATATTAAATAGGATAAATAATTACAGTAGAATTATATAAGAAATAATTATGACACTGTGGTTGAAATGTTTATTTATGTCAAAAATTATCCTGCCATTTACATACTGTTGGACATTAATTTAAGCACTATTTAAACTATTGAAAAATAGTTTCGTACACGGGTTTATGAATATAAATAGTTCAGTTCACCCATATACAGTATAAAGAGACAAACACACATATCCCAGGAAAAATGCATTTCAATGCATTATCTTGTATGACAAAAATTGCAAATTAAGAGTTTTCATTTTTAATCAAAGACTATGCATGCAAATCTGCTAAAGCCATGTTATGCACCTCAAAGACACCTCATTGACCAGAAACCCAAATCACCAGCTCTAGAACATTATGAAATATCAATGCTCTCAATCACATGCCCAGAGGAGATACTAGATGTCACAGAACACAGAGAAGGTCACATGACAAAAATGATGAGCACACAGAGGAGTGTTGTGCACATCACATGACCAGCCGCTGCCTCCCATAGGACAGGTAGAGAGAAGAAAGTGTACAGCGGTGTCCTCATTATGCCAAACTGGAGATGCAGCAGAGAGTCAGGGGAGAGATGTTACGTCCTCTCTGCGCTCTTAAGGCTACAGTAACACTAAAGTCCAGTAAGCCAGTCCCAGCTAACTTCAATATTCTTTCTTTCACTCTTGTCTTTTGCCCGTTTATTATTTCACTTCCTTTTTTTGTTCTCAAAGGAAGTTTCCAATCCCCTTCACAGATTCCCTATTGGGGTTTCATTCTAGCCCTTTGCAACTAAGAGGTTTTTGCTGTCAAGAGCCTTTACTTTGAGCGAGTGAGTGGAAATCTGCAGATGTTACATGAATCCATCACTGTGATTTACATATTTAAAGGGGCACTTGGCAACTATTTCAACTTAATAAAACCATTTAGAAATCATTTGAATGGTTCAATAACCTGTTCTGAAGATAATGGTGACTTTCCCCGCTCCCCCCAGCGTCCCCAGGCGGAAAACCAACCTTGCAACATGGGGACTAACGTCCCAGTAAGTTGGAAATAGAAATCTCGTCACGTGAGAAGCGAGAACGAGCGAGAAACACAAACTGCTTTATGGCAATTTGAAATAATCCTGTGCATGATGTATTACCCACTCGGTAGACATAGCGCCAACATGATATAGTTGTCCGGCTCTGATAATAACAAATGCACATAGAAAGCGGGAGGAAGGTGCCGCAAACGCTTTTTTTACAACAGTGTTGTGAAAATATTCACCGCACAGCTGTAGGAGGAGCTTGATGAGAAAACATGCGACAACAAAAGTGAAAATAAGTGAAGAAATGACTAGAGTTTCCAATTGCACCTTTAAAGGGATACGTTCACAGTGAAAACTCATAGGAATTATTTTCTTGCACAAAAAGAGAGACATTTTGAAGGCCACTCTTTTGCAGTTACGATGAATAAAGGCGGCAAGAGCTTTCAATCTAACAAAGAAAGAAAGAAACAAAGTATGATCCATGCACTCTGTTACATAATTTTATTTTAAGTCATATAGTTTTCACTCATGTTGTTGTTTTTGTTGTTGTATTGCCACATCAGCTTCATAAGCTCAAGGCAGATACAGACTTTACATTCATTAAAGGTACAATATGCAAGATTGTTTTGCCAGCAGGGGTCGCTAACCTCTTACAATAACAAAGGCGTATATTAGCGACATTAAGCGGAATTATGGATCTTGTCGTCAAGCAGATGGATCTTTTATGGATGAGTGAACACATTGATGTTTTTTAAACTTGACTGTAGCATGAAGCAGGGCACGAATGCTAGACGTATACCAGTGCCACACATAACGCGAGTCCCACGAACATAAAAGAATAAGGAGATTTAATTCAACTGAACTACATGCTGAATTACTCACACACGTCAGTTTATTAGAGGAATTAAACTTGAGGTAACAACGCTCCTTCACTTGCTCTAACAGTTTCACTATCACACTAAACGGCATTTGATTGTGTTGAATGTTAGTTAGGTTGTTTGTTGGCTGTATGAGACTAAGCTAGATTAACATTAGAGAATAACATACAGATCATATTCTAACTTTTCATCATGTTGAACTATATAA
This sequence comes from Pimephales promelas, assembly GCF_988280905.1. Classification (NCBI taxonomy): domain Eukaryota; kingdom Metazoa; phylum Chordata; class Actinopteri; order Cypriniformes; family Leuciscidae; genus Pimephales; species Pimephales promelas. Next base: position 15,202,145 of record NC_142779.1, read on the forward strand.
CATTGATCAGTTTTATATACATTCATTTGCTCACCTGTTTGCTCAAGTAACATGCAACACTCGCGTCTCTGTCAAGTCGAAGTTAGTCGCGGACGTGGAGCTCTTGGCATCTCGAAAGATGTTGATCTTCGTTTTAGTCCTCTTTTTGTCTCAAAGTCTGCTTGCCATGGACCATAATGGTTGAACAAAACCCTGCTAGGGACGCTCACGCTGTTGAGCACGCATAACGGGCATTACCGACCCAGTTGTCCACGTCTGTCGACATGGTTACTATTGCAGTACGAGGTCAAACCTGGCAGAAACCGGGGGTAACGCGGATATGACGTCATTAACTGGTGACTCCTCACCCCTGCTCACACGCCCCGTTTCCTTGGTTAAAAATCGCAATTTTCTCACGATTTACAAATAGTTGGAAACATCTGGGATATTGTAAGTAATCAACTAAAAAAAAATACATATATAACATTGGCCTAATGGTTTTTGGATATTTTACTGCAAAAATCCTGCATATTGTACCTTTAAATACAATCATTTAATAAAATAAAATTACATTTTGTATACATACCTCTATAAAAGGTTCTTTAATTGTCCTTATAATAAAAACGGCTATTCATTTTTAATCCTACAGAACCGCTGTAACCAGATCATCAGTGAGTGAACTCAATAACCGAATAAGTCTGATTCTTAAGAAATCAATCATTCAGAATTTTTTAACTTCAAATATTGGTTTGTGTAAAACAAACCAAAAGAACAATTCAGTTGCAAATCACATACTTCTCTAATTAACACACCAAGGAGAGGAGAGAATGAGGACGGATTTTAAGATTAACAATAAATAAAGATACCCACAAAGCTAAAATATGGCTTCAGAAAACCTGAAAGTCATATGGACCACTTTTGTGATTTTTTATGCCTTTGCATAATTTTAAACTTGAAAAGCTCCAGATCCATTTATTCTAATTTTATCTAATTCTAATTGTTTCAACTCAAAATGTCCTTTTAGTTAACAAAATAAAGAAAGAGACAGGTTTGGAATGACATGAGTGCAGATAAATGACAACAGGACAATTTTTATGGACTTTCCAAAAAGCTCACAGTCCATGTTTATCATTTTTCCTTAATATCAGTTTTGCTAAATAACTTGTTCTTTTTCAGAAAGCTTTTTTTTCCCAAAAAGAACAGCGTAACTGGCCTGATCAGCAGCAGGCCTTTCATCCACGGCCGCGCCAAGTGGAGGAGTTGTACAGTGCCACCAGGACAATAGCATTTCCCAGAACCCCCTGGTGACGGCAGCAACTCTGTGCCAATTAGACAGCATCCTTTTAATAATGAATGGAGCCGAGCTTCACATTCACAGGCAAGAGACATTGTTATACGAAAAAGTGAACTGAAAGGAATAAAGATATGGTCATATTTTTCCAAGGGTTACATTAATGCAATATGAACACGAACTTGAGAGCTTGTACTCAACAAGGACAGAAAATAATAAGTGGGAATGGGATATAGAAACAAATGCGTGAGCTTAGTGGGGTTTACTGAGGCATCTCCTCAAGTGGCCACTCTCTTCTGTCAATAATCCAACTCATTACTTTTTCCCCTTAAACAGCCTCTGTAACACTTGCATTAGCTTTGACCAGCTACTGTTTCAGTTAACTAACCTCATGAAAACACTTAATAAACCTGTCGGCTTTTAAAGCCCCCTGGCAAAATAGAGACCCGTCGATAATTAGGGTGGTACATGATATGATGATGATGTCTATTTTTACCCTGCTGTGAATTACCCATTTACAAACAGATTAGAGTGGGTGGAAATAGGGAGGTGTGAGATGGAGGGATGCGGGGAGAGAAGTGGGAAGAAAGAAACAGATGGAGAATATGATCAGTAGCTGTAGCAATGGAGTGGTGGATGCTGGGATCTCCAGATAAAGGTATCCATATGGCCTAGCTGTGCATCTACATGGATCAACATAGCCCAGCAGCGGCTCAGCATTAAACACACACTAGGCATTGGCACAAACACACACATATACACACACACACACACATGTAAACACAAGCTGTGCAAATACTCACAACTGCACATGCAGCATCAGTTGGCATTATAGTAAAATCAGGCAGTAGCCAGTTTGAGCAGAACCCATGCCAGCATACACACACACAAACACACACTTACAAAACCAGCAACGGCATACACTGGCTCAAATTTTAACAATTCGTGTGCAAGAGCACGAATATACAACACAGTTCAATAAACAAAAACTTAAAATAGAGTTACTTACATTTTAACACAATAATGACGATAACTAATATTTTCCTCTGACGAAAATAGTTCCAAATAAGTCAACTTTAAACTAATGTTTGTGCCTCGTTTCTGAGCAACACACAGCAGAAGCATTGCTGAATGAATCAGTGTTTTTGAACAAATCGGTTGAGTGAATGATTCAATGATTTGCTCATAAAAAAGACAATTGATTCGTTGCTGACTGGTTCTGTTAACGAATCGTTTGACTGAATGATTCAAATGACAGTCACACGTCGCCATCTAATGGCGTAATGATGTAACCTACATAAAGAGTCACTTAAAATTCATCACCACTGATAAACAAACTGTGTATAAGAATATATTCAATGCCATAAGAGCAAGAGGTATTACATTAATCACATCATTAACTGCCAGACAAAAACGATAGCATATAGGCCAACATAAATTTGAGTGCTTTTAAAATATTCAGTTTTCAGCATAGTGCATGTTATTGTTTTTAGTTTGTTCCAAAAGGTTTATATGGTATATCGTGGCCACATATTAACAGTGTTCCCACGACTTACTAATACATCAGCATGTTTTAATAATTCGATTGACTAAATGAACAAATGAGTAAATCGTGGCAACTAACTAATTCTTTCAAGGCCAAAATATTTTTGCTGGGCTCAATAGGTTTATGTATCATTTAAAGTCATATATAAAATCTAATTTGCTTGTAAAGAGCACACTTATACTGTATATGGTATTTTTCCCAATAAAATAAATAATTGCATTGTGTCTTTGTTTTTTTACATTCAAACATGTCATGGTGAATACACATTTCTATCATACACCTCAGTTTTCTGTTAACATAAGTTTCTAAATCCTAACTAGCAAATAATCAAGAATATAGTTTTAATACATAATGATTTAACTTTACACAGACCATAGAAATACCAGATTATTGCTCAGATTTTTATTTGCCTTTCCACAAATATGATAACTAGTCATTTTTAACGGTCATTTATTTTTATACATTTGAAATCCTAATTGTTAAGCCCTGATATTGTATTAGCATTACTGGGCTTTACGGTTCCATAATTTAGTTATAGGCTTTAAACTCCACTCTGCCTCATACTTTGCAAGTGTGCATTTATAATCTCACTTTATCTTTGTTGTTCTTTATTATTTAGTGGTTATTTTGCACTATTGCATCACACATTGTGTCAATTGCATTTTCCTGTTCTGTCAGTTATTGCAATTTCTTTGCTGACTTCATTCCTGGCCAGTCATTTCAATAACAGGTCTGTGCAAGCTTTGATAATAGGCTTGGCGATTATATCAAATTATATTTTAACACAGTAACATATGCCTGAGGCTACAATTTCCATTATGCAGACTCAAAAAACATAAGAGTGTTTGAGAATGACAGAAGAAACACTAGGGTACATCTATATAAAGTCTTCAGAGCTTGTCATCGCTCCCTGGGTACTTGACAGACACCATGGTTACAGTCTCAAAGCGCTTCCTAATGTCTCCACCCTGAGTCTGGTTGTCACCCAAGCCATCCCATGAGTCTGAGCCCTAACCCTGTGGAGCAGGAAGAGGACATTACGGAGAGAGTGAGTCTGTGAGCAGACATGAGGAGCCTCCAGGCCTCGCTAATGACATTTTCTCCTTTCTGCTGAGAGACACATGAATGAAGAGATGGGAGCGACATCACCGCTGCTCCAATCTGACACTCAAATATGCCTCAATACACACTAGTAAACATCTAAAGTTCAAGTGGAGCAATATTTGGGCCCTTTCAGTTACTTGGATGTCTATGAGTTCTCAATGTCCTTTCTATGTCCTTTGATTGATACCTAAGCATTAAATGTATACGATTTTAGGCATTGCCATTATGTTTGTATATACATCATTTTATGAGTGCTAAGGCAAGCATTCACTATTACAAATTCTCTACAAAAGCAACTTAAAACTAGATTAAAAAGTTCGTCGAGACAAACTTTAAGTTGGCTTGTGAAAGTTTGGAACAGAAAGTTTGAAGAAGTTTAAAGTAGTTTGAAGTTTAAATTAGTCTAAAGTTTAAATTAAGTTTAACTTAGTTTAAAGATAGATAGATAGATAGATAGATAGATAGATAGATAGATAGATAGATAGATAGATAGATAGATAGATAGATAGATAGATAGATAGATAGATAGATAGATAGATAGATAGAGTTAGAGAGATAGATAGATAGAGTTAGAAAGAGACAGATGGAGTTAGATAGATGGATAGATAGATAGATAGATAGATAGATAGATAGATAGATAGATAGATAGATAGATAGATAGATAGATAGATAGATAGATAGATAGATAGATAGATAGATAGATAGAGTTAGAGAGATAGATAGATAGAGTTAGAAAGAGACAGATGGAGTTAGATAGATAGATAGATAGATAGATAGATAGATAGATAGATAGATAGATAGATAGATAGATAGATAGATAGATAGATAGATAGATAGATAGATAGATAGATAGATAGATGCTAGGGTATTCTGGGTGGTTGCTATGGTGTTGCTAGGTGGTTGTTAGGGTGTTCTTGGTGGTTGCTAGGGTGTTGCTAGGCAGTTGCTAGGGTGTTCTGGGTGGTTGCTATGGTGTTGCTAGGCGGTTGCTAGAGTGTTCTGGGAGGTTGCTATGGTGTTGCTAGGCGGTTGCTAGGGTGTTCTGGGTGGTTGCTAGGGTGTTGCTAGGCAGTTGCTAGGGTGTTTTGGGTGGTTGCTATGGTGTTGCTAGGTGGTTGTTAGGGTGTTCTTGGTGGTTGCTAGGGTGTTGCTAGGCGGTTGCTAGGGTGTTCTGGGTGGTTGCTATGGTGTTGCTAGGCGGTTGCTAGGGTGTTCTGAGAGGTTGCTATGGTGTTGCTAGGCGGTTGCTAGGGTGTTCTGGGTGGTTGCTAGGGTGTTACTAGGCAGTTGCTAGGGTGTTCTGGGTGGTTGCTATGGTGTTGCTAGGCGGTTGCTAGGGTGTTCTGGGAGGTTGCTATGGTGTTGCTAGGCGGTTGCTAGGGTGTCCTGGGTGGTTGCTATGGTATTGCTACTTGGTTGGTAGTGTTCACATATGGTTACTATAAAGTATCCATATTAGCATTTAGCTATTCACAGCTAGCATGTTTAGCATATTGAAAGTCCTGTGTGCTAGCATGAGTCAAAAGACCCAACCCCCATCGCGATACAATTTTCTGATTTTGAGATATAGCTGTTAAAAAATGGTTGCTAGGGTACTCTGTTTGGTTGCTAGGGATTGGCTTGACAGCTGCCAATCATGAAACTCCAAAGGCTGCTTGTCAGTATAAATGATTTAAACCGATCCCCATCTCTATATGTTGTTCTGATGCAGAGATATAAATCTTGCTTAATGGTTGCTAGGGTACTCTGTTTAGTTGCTAGGGAGTGGTTTGGCAGCTGCCAGTGATGAATCTCCAAATGCTGCTTGTCACTATGAATGATATAAATCAACTCTCATGACTCTGTGACATTCAGAGTGGAAGATATCCCTCTTTAAAATTTGGTTGCTAAGGTGCTCGTTAATTGTTGCTAGGGCGTGGCCAGAAATTGTTGAGGTGATTCATGGTTGGCTGTTTGCTACCCATAGTCAAATGAGACCACCCTCATGTTTCTATGACACTTCTATCCGGAGATATCCCTTCAATCTCTTTCAATGGAAGTCTATGGGACTTGTTGCTAAGGTGCTCTAAATGGTTGCTAGGGCGTGGCTTGATAGCTTCACAATGATCCTGAGAGACTGATTGGTCGTCTGAGTAAAATGAGCCCGCCCCCTTGTCTCTATGACACTGTGATCCAGAGCTATGTTCAATATAAAACCCTAATGCAATGTGTAGGACGGCCCATTTCATGTAAGTCAATGGGGCAATTTTGGGCAGCTCCTGCCCCCCAGGGGTGCAACTATTCCCCCACTGTGAGGTATTTTCTTACAGAGCCTGTCAGCTTCTTCAAATGTGGTACATTACAAGTTTCTGAGAAATCAGCAATATTTAGTATTGCACGAGGCCTGCGGCCTCGTGCCTATGGCCTACGGTTGCTAGGGTGCTGTAACTGGTTGCTATGGTGCGAATTTAGAGTTTATGGGTTTAGAGTTTATAAGTTTAAATGACTAAGTGTCCAGAGTTTATTAATTTATGAGTTTAATAGTTTTATGAGAGTTTAAAAGAGTATGAGTTTATGAATTTAGAGTTTATGAGTTTAGAGTTTATACGTTTAAATGAGTCTTAGAGAGTTTAAGTTTAGAGTTTATTAATTTATTGTGAGTTTAAGAGTTTAAGATTAGATAGATAAGTGTCATAGATTGATGAGTTCATTAGTTTAAATGAGTTTCAATGGCTCATATAGTGTATAGAATGACAGTTTGATTGAGTCTGGGGCTTCAAGGTATTTAGATTTGAATTTTTGACAGTTGGGCAGTTTGAATTTCTCAATGGGAGTCAATGGGAGTTTTTTCCGACTTTGATCGTCATTTTTAGGAGAACCGTAAGTCCGATCAGTTAGAAAAGATATAGCAACGCGAGTCAGAACAGTTTGAGTGTCCGTGCCGAGTTTGGAGTATGTGGAGTTAAAGCTCTAGGAGGAGTTAGAGTTGGAAATTTTAGTCTCAGAAAAAGAATAATAATAATAATAATAAGTTTAAATAGAATTTCAGTAAGTTGGCTCTCACAAGCCAACTTAATAAATTTAATACATTTTTATTAATACATTTTAATTTTTTGCCTTCTTATCACTAGTTATTGGTCAGGATGACATGACCCAGTTTCGAACATGTGTCACCTGAGTGCTGATATCCAACATATGATAGACAAATCACAAAATAATCAATTTGAGTCTGGATAGGGTATACATCAGTGTAAACTAACGAGTAAATTCTACTTTCTGAAACAAGTAGAGTACAACAAAACATCTCACTCTAAATATCAGATTACAAGACTAGGAGTAACTTCTATCATAGTCTCTTTCAAGGAAAGTCTGTTTACTCTGCAGCCATATCAGGTAGCTTTTTCAGGCATCCAAGACCATGTCATATGTACTTGAATGGGGAAATATTAAAAACTGCTCTCTATACATTTCTAATAGCAGCTGCAGTGACTTTCCCAATTGGCCATTGGCTCTTTTATTTAAATGGCTGGACTTATTGAGCCATTTTCCACATTCCACTTTCTCTCATTCATAAGCAATATGAGTGCACCATCTGTGTATATCTAAAGTTTTTGATAATAGCCAGTAACCTGCGACCTGTGTGAAAGTGACTTGGCAGTAGTGCACGATTGATGTGTAAAAGGTAGAATGGACACTCTTCAATAGCAAAGCAGTTTAGGCTGACTGTAAATCTCTGACAGAATCCACTCTCAGATGGAGCAGTCCCATGTGGGTTGGTGAAAACAAGCAAACAGAGAGAAAAGAAGGAAAAAAACGTCCATATGCCTTTCCGCACGCGCGACAGCCATGTCATTTAAAACAAAACACATCCATAAATAGACAACCCACTCTCCTCTCTTCATCCAAGACATCATGGCCCTTCTTAAATATACATGTCACAAACCAAAAAAAAATGGCTGTGAACTCAGTCGGCTAAACATGTCAATGACGTTACTTTCTAATCAGGCCATGCATTAACTGCTTGCACTGTTTTTACACAAATGCATGGATGCATAAACTCTCTGGGCGATTACAAAAATCATTGATGCAAAAGGAGCACAGAGCCACAGCTTTTTGGCCAGCTCAAGAGTAAAACTGATGATGCTTGAGGAAAGTGACACTCTACCGAGGAAAACAGAGAGAACAGTGCCTACAGAACAGCCCGAAATGCACATTCCTCCACGGGAGTGCTGTGTAACTGAAGCTCCAGGTGCTGGTGCCACACTTCACTGACTGACTGTCTGACTGACTGACTAACTGAAGACTCTGCTAATTAAAAAAACATACGACTGACAGAAGAAGCAGAAGCAGTGAAAAAGACGACTTGACAGTTCACCACAGTTGTGGAGCTTAGGGTCTGTTTTTATTTGCAAATTAAATCTACATTTATACAAGACTCATTCTTCAGAAACTTCTGAGGTAATGGAGATGTTAGCTCTCTGACAATATCAGAATATATTGTAACATGTGATGTCATATATCATACATCATATTAAGCAATAGCATATACTGTACATCTTGTGGCAGATAAAATGGTTGAAAACATCAAGATGAAAATCCAAAAATATATATAGGTCAGAATATCACTGATACTTGGGTGTGGTTTCAACCAAGAAACCAACCAGAACAATCAGTCGACCACCAACCATCAACATGCTAAAACTTCAAATAATCAGAACACTTTACCGACTGCATAGTAACGTTCTGGCAACCACAAAGTTGTAAATAAATACAAAGCACACACAAATATACTTTGTACTGAATTAAATGTATTTACTGTATAGACGGGTTAATTACTTAAATGTAATTGGCTAACTGCATTTAAAGAGTGATGATACAGTTCAACAGCACAAGGATGTTTTATTGCTTTCATATAATCTGTGGTAAGGATTTTTTTTTTTTTTGAGGAAATTTGGCTACAAGTGACTACCTTTAAGAATGAGCGATTTAATTCAACTGATTTGTTTAAAACATTGAATCATTCAGAAATGAAATGTCACTTATCTTTAATAGAGTGAGTCAATGAATCATCTAACCTATTCGTTCAAAAAAATAAATCCATTGTGTGTTATATATATATATATATATATATATATATATATATATACACATATAATTACACAATTATTGTGGTCTAAATAGGTACACATTGCCATCAAATCTCAATTTCAAAAGCTCTAAATTAGAGGACAGATATTGGATAGAGGATTGAGATGAAATTGAGATGAGTGGAGGTGTTGGGCAAAGAAAGTGTCCCAGCATGCCTACACATGTTACATGGACAAGTTCTCACAGGAGGGTTGGCAGTAATGATCATGACACATTGCTGATCTGGAAATATCAGCCAGACAGCAAAGGATGCTTCACTCTTCACCGCTGCCTGCAGTCATTTTAAGATCAAATAATTATCATCCTTAAAATCGAATTATTGCAACATATTAAATAATTTCCAGAATACAGCCTACATCATGTGCTAAACAATATAACAGTTACAGTAGTTCCAGTTCGTCCCACCCAATGCCAGGAGCAGATCCATTATGTCAAGAGAGTATTTGTTACGTAACCTAAACCACAGAAAAGTGCCCTCTGACCCTGCTATGGGAATGTTATATACCCCGTGTGTGAGTGTGTGTGTAGCTGGCTCACAACATGCTCCCCAACTAACGGAGAAAGGTCCCAGCTGTAATTTCCCTTACTTTTCTGTGTTTCTAAATGTTAAAAGGTCTCTTCCCTCGCAGACTGATTATCCACCAAAACATTTGTGCTCCAAACAGTCGCTGACACAAGGATGCAAGGATGGGTGTAATATTGCAGTGCATGGTGAAGGGTCCCTGTCGACTTAACTGCATATTTCTGTGAGTTGGTGAGGAAACGAGCATGTGTGTGTGCGTGTGTGTGTGTCCTAGCACAGTTAACCAACTGGAGGAACAGATGGACTCCCCACTCTCCTTGTTGTGAAGAAACACCGCATTTACACACACACACACACACACACCTCTCAGAGCAGCATTCAACTCTAAACAGGATATGCTGACATGTTTATGTGGGCCTATTCATACATTTAATTAGAATACTCAAACAACATTTGTTTCAGAGAGCTCATTATCTGACGCACTGTAAGAATTTGTTTGTTTTTTTTATGGGGGAAAATAAAGTTTTGTCTCAAAGAGATTATATCTATATATCTATCTATATAAATATATGACATTAGATATCAGAAAAAACACATTCTTCAATAAAACCTCATCAATGTTAGTAAGCTGTAGATAATGCTACCTTATTGGTATATTTAAATCAGCAAAAATGGCAACATCACAGAAAACGAACTACTCAGGGTTTTATCACAGTATTGAAAGTTAACTTGCTTGCTAAACCAGCTAACATTATGCCAATGCAGTTCAGAGTTAAGCTGCATCACTCAGTTTAAGCAGCTCAGTTTGAGTAGGTCACATAAAACGCACAGCAATCAAACCCACGACCACTCCAGCATCTGTATGCAGAGGTCTGCGAAAGACACGCTGTGTAATGCAGTCGGGCCACTGACTAAACAAGTGAGAGAGTATTTGAGTGGGAGCGGGAGAATTAGGAGCATGACTTTAGCACATGCCAACCCGTGAGCTCAAGCTCATCCTTCTGAGGCCTGCTGGTGGGTGAGAGCAAATGGATTCGGAAGGCTTGTTCTCCAGTGGGTGCTAATGTATGGACTAGGGCGCTATTAAAAGCCACTACTGTGTGATATGCCTGTGCATTTAATTATTTATCTATTCATATATTCCTCCTCTTTTTAAAGTCTTTTTGTCAGTTCTTGTGTCTAAGCCAGAAGCAAAGGCTAGAGGAGGAGTGGGGCTCAAGAGAATAAGATTACAATAAGTCAACTCACTGTTTGATCTTTAGTAGAATAGACCTGACTCAAATACACCCCGTCTTCTAAATCCCTTGCTCAACTACAACATTTCTAGGCCAGAAGCCTCAGGTAGGTGTAACTGATCGAATACATCTGCCTATTGGTAGGGTAAAATGATGATGATAGATAGCACAACTGCATTTTGGCTCGGGACAAGTGATTACATATTTTTGTATGTTAAAACGTGGGGTGAACGATTTTGCATTTTACCAGTTCTATTGTCTTGAAGTCAATGTTTTGTTATTATTTAATGCCTGAAATAAGGTCTGTGGTTAACACAAGCTCAAGATATGTTCATCTTTTATTTTCCAACATAAAATAGATCAGTAATACCCCTCCCTTGCAAATTTTAAGTTTTTACTTTTCTTATAATTGGCTAAACAGAGGTTGTTGGGCACATTAAACGTTGTAAAGCCGAATAGGAAAACTCATAATCAGTTTTGTACAGCCTCAGTGTGTTTATAATCAAACTAAACTATTCTAACTCAAACTTTCATCGAAAACTTTTAAATAAAGACCGAAAGAGTTGCTGGAAGCTTAAAGGGATACTCCACTTTTTTTGGAAATAGGCTCATTTTACAACTCCTCCAGAGTTAAACACCGTGTTTGAATCCATTCAACCGATTTTCTGATATTTAGAAGATTATCAGTAACCAGACAGTTTCTGGTCTCATTGACTTCCATAGTATTTTTTTTCCTACTATGGAAGTCAATGAGACCAGAAACTGTCTGGTTACGGATATTCTTCTAAATATCAGAAAATCGTCTGAATACATTTGAAAACGGTGAAACTCAACTGTTTAAATCTGGGGGAGTTGTAAAATGAGCCCATTTCCCAAAAAAGTGGAGTATCCCTTTAATGGTGGTGACGATGAAGTCACGGCCAATGGTGTAGTTCGTTTATAGCCTACGTTCAGATATTGATTTCTGACCACTGTATTTAGGCTTCCAAAGCTGTGTTCATTAGTGAAGATTATCACTAGATTCATACAACTCTTTTTTGGTCGCAGCTTATTTTCTATAATAATCCAAAAGTCGATTAAGAACACTGTTGGGCTTTTTTGTCAAGGGAACTAGGGTGATGCTAACTTCTGGGTCGGCCTACAAAAATACATAACAACTGCAGAGCTTCTAATTGAAGCATGTTATTGGTCAAGCTGATGACACCACAAGTGACCACATCCAGGAAGTCCACACAGAAACAGATGTGCTTTGGCCAACTTGACCCCTTTCTGATCCTCTGACCCCTCCAGAGACCACAGAGAGCGATTATGAGAGAAATACTCTTTCTGTTGATATGAACCACACTGCAGTTCTCTTATTCTTCGGCTGAGAGAACCAGGGCAATACTGGTGTGCATAAATAATTTAACATAGCATAAATATTACTCTGTCAGCACTCTAAAGCACCACCACAGGTGCCAGGATTTGTTTTCTTGTTTTTACAGGGAAAAATAATGCGACTGTGAAAAAGGCTTTGATTTACAACACAGTGCCACTCTCAGCAACTTCCGCGTGACCCCAACGAGCAAGTTAATAGAAAAGATTGAAAACATATAACGCAGTCATTTAAAGCATTAAACAATACCGTAGTCTCATTTTTAGACACTGCTAACTTCAAACTTTACAAACACTACAGCTGCAAGAAAGTACCTGCATCGAACACCTCCTTAAGGTCAAGCTTGACCTTTCATTCACTATCATCATGTATAAGTCCTACATTTTGTAGCAGAGTTGTCAAGGCCTCATTGTTTGACATTTATAGAAACCGCAGTCATTCACAATCAGTCAGAACATTAAATGACTTGCATAACATGGAAATGGCCACTACGATGTTTATCAATACTAACATTTTACCGTTTATTAACTTTCTGCAGGTAAACTTTGTTGAGATGTTTACCTGATGTCGTTCTGCTGAGGTGGTTTCTTGTTCCCGACCAGGTTCACTGTTTTTGCTTGTATGGGCTTTTCATCTCTGTAAAAAACACATTTTAGACAGTGACAGTAAATGTCTCAAAAATCTTAGCTTTTTGTGTAAAATTATTCTAATGTGTAAAAAACTTTTTCCCCGTCCAAATAATTGCATAACTCTCAAAACACATGAACACCCAAACAGAACACAAAAAATAAAAACTCCAAACTTATCTTCTTTTACATTGCACAGAAGAAAGTTTTGTAATTCAGGTTTGTAATGCCATGGGTAAATGATAGCATAATTCTCATTTTTGGGTGTCCCTTTAAGCTAGCACACAATTGTTGTACTTCTGAATGCCTCAAAAGCGTTGTGAGGTCGACCTCTAGCTTCTGCTTCAGGACAGAAGTTTCTTTGAGAATGAGAAACTGCTCACCATTTAAACTGTCTCATAACACACACAGCAAATGAGAGGTTGTTTATCCGTACACACACTATAAGAGACAGACTATGTTGGCCTTTTTCTCATCTCTATAAAAAATACTGTGTGACTGAAACTGTACATCATTTGACCCGTACTACCCATTTGAAAACGATGCATTTATCATGGCGACTTACTGACAAAGATACACAAGGGCTGAGAAATTGAATAATTGCATAATCATTTCCTATGAGAAATATAGGACAAGTTATTGATTGTAGCTGCTCAGTAAACCAATTTGAGACGCATAAATCTGATTTCAAATCTCAAGGTGGCCAACAACTAATGTAATATGAACAACGATGGCCTTTAAATGGCAGGTGGACAGGAAGCCAAGAAACATCTTCACACTCACCATAACAACAGTGAACCACTATTCAGATTAAATCTTTATAATCCATCCTACATGAAAATTCCTGACAAGTGCCTGTCATATATCAGATCTCTTTAGATGGTATTTTTATGTTATGGTCCCCCTATTGTTACTAGTTATTCTCAAACACACTTTGAGCTGAATTCTTTGTATGAAAGCTGTTATAAATAGTTATTACTAAAGAGAATATTATTTTTTAAGATGATCTAATAAGAAAAGAAAAGATTAAACACAAACACAAAGGTGACTACTGCCTCTACCCAAGCTGTAAGTGGTGCTCAAATTACAATCTGTGAAGATTTCAATGAATGGGTTAAGAATCCTGACGGTCATGATGACGAGGCACGGAAATATTGTCGTGACCAGGCAGGAATCCTGACACTGGTGGTGAATAGTGCAGAAAATACGTTCACTAACCTATTAAAAATATTTTTTAAAAAGTATGATGAGTCTAATACACAATAATGTGGCATGACACGTGTGCTGCCTGAAATTATCCATCACATAGTGAGGTGTAAAACAACAGGGTGTATCAATTTGTAGACATTTAGTTCTTGCATGTTGACACACCCCTCTCTATTTAACAGCTACACCTGCGACCATTCACCTGGCTGTTCATTGCAATTCATCAGACATCTAACAAGCTTGTTTCATAGCGATGTGTATAATACACACATAGCAGTGCTCATCCATGACAAGTGTCCATAAGGTTGGAAAAAGTGGACATGGCCAGACTCACCCACCCACTCTTAAAATACACACACACACACACACACACACTGGAGCTCAGGTGCAGGCGTACAGCCTGATGGCTTTATTAGTAGGCTATAGCAAACAGATGCACCTAGAAAAACCATCACAAGCTGTTTGCCTGTTTTGGTCTCCAGAAGAAGCACGAATACTACAGGCTCCCCCTATAAAGCGTGATGTCTTACTTGAGCATGGCCTCATCTTTCTCCTCTTCCTCCTTCTGCCGAAGCATCACAGCCATGATAATTTTCCTCTCCTCCTCGGTGAGGTGACTGAGGTCCGGTAGATCGGGCATGGAGCTCTGCGTTGTGGGTGGGCGAGGGCCACCGCGGGGCCCCACCGAGGCGGACATATTTTACCCCTGTATGATCGGTGCACAATCCCAGCTATGTAAACCGCTATTCAGGCCATAGTCCGATGGCTTATCTGCGGTTGTCGCGAGCGTGGCGAACCGTTCATCGTTGCGGCAGGCACCCACGGTTGTGCTTCTCTTCCTATACGGCTTTTTCTTCTGTTTCTCTCCCCCCCACCCCCCGCCCGCCCGCCAGCCTCTCCCCTCCAGGTCCAGTTAAGGGTAGTCCATATCTGATCCGCGGGATAAGTGCGAGTCGACGAGGGGGGTCTTGCGCTTGTTGATGAAGCCGCCTCGGAGCTCGGGCTCTGGGGTGGGATGATGGGAGCAAAGGCGGAGTCCGCTCGGCGCTCGCTCTGTTTACCGAGCTCGCGCTGCTGCTGATGCTGCCGCTGTCAGGGAGACGGAATAGTCAATGGGACCGCAGCCCCTCAAGCGCGCGCACGCCTCCTCGAGACGGCCGCGCGCATCTCATTTGAGAATGGGGGCTCACTGCACGCGCACACAGCATCCTATTTTCGCTCTCCAATCATAGCGCGCTGATGACGTGCATCATTCACCAACAGCAGACGCTTTGAGATTCACCATGAGATTAACAGCGCGTTGCTTGCAAGTAGGCTTCAAGTCGTATAAATTCAGGACGCAACAGACGAGTGTCTAAAATTTAGCTAATAATGCACACTAATTATTTTTATCGTTAATTTATATTCTTTTAAACCTTTTTAGTTCACACTACCCCAAAATGGGATGGCAATGGATTTAGTTTTGGCATTACAGGGAGTGTTTCATACACATTTAATTTGGTGCAGGGCCTATGAAACATTCTGAAACATGTATGAAACATCACTTCCATTCTGGTAATTTGTGACTGTTAATTAGTTTATATGGAATATAACAATTAATTTGTTACACAACAATTTTCATACAATTGTCCTATAGGACATTTTAGTCATATTAAAGAAAACACATTCTATTTGTAGGCCATCATACCACCATACCACCATAAACCACAGTTCATAACCTGAGCAAGTGTATTGAGTTAAATGTTGTTGTAGGTCTATTAAAATAAAATGACTTTAAAATACGATTGTTGCAATCAGCTATCACAACTTAAAAAAATTTAATAACTTCTCTGGGTTGAACTTGAATATATGTTCAGTTAATAGAATTTTAAACTTCAAGTTGACTAAACTTGCATGAACACTTCTTTTTTATTATTATAAATACAGCATATTTTTACAGTGCGGTGTCCCACTTTGACACCAGAGATGTGAACATATTTTAAACAAATTATTAATAAATAATAATTATTTGGTTAAT
Organism: Pimephales promelas; assembly: GCF_988280905.1. NCBI lineage: Eukaryota > Metazoa > Chordata > Actinopteri > Cypriniformes > Leuciscidae > Pimephales > Pimephales promelas. The sequence goes on from NC_142779.1 coordinate 15,218,174, forward strand.
CAGATGCTGCCCATTAATATCTGGGTAATATCTAATTAATATCTAATATATAGCCTAGGACATTAGTTTAACATTTAAAAAAAAAACAATGCCTTCATATTGTCTGTGTTAAAGCTAAAGATTGACTGTGTTCACATATGGAATGACTTCTTCAGTTTCTTAAAGGCCACAACCCTGCAGTTTAGCATAATTAATGCACCTGATAATCAAGTCCTTTAGGCTTATTGAAAACTACAGGAATGTGTGTTGAAGCAGCAATAAACTCTGCAGGCATGATGTGGCCCCTCAGGAACCGAATTTTTCACCCCTGAGGTGATGAAAGACTACTTTCTTGAGACGACTTTTATTTTGGTGTTTTCTCTGTAGCAGCCATGGCGCATATTTCCTCGTGACATAATCTCCAGCTTCCATTGCTTTCAATGCACTTCTGCGATCTCTGATTTTTATGTTTCTGTCAAAAATCTGTCGAGGAACCCTTGGTAAATATCATTTTTAATGTTATGCATATGGGCACGTGTACGTGGGTGGCACAGAATGACAAAAACGCTTCATTTGGATTTGTTGACAAATTACTCTTGCACTTTATGTGACGAAATTATTAACGCATATTGACAAGGCATTGTAAATTAACTAAAAATATCCGTATTGCACATATGCTGAAATGCAGTAGTCTACCTGTGGACAGATTCATTGTGATAGGATTTAAAAACCATTGACTTACTGTATGTAAATGTGTATGACGTCTAATAGTCATACAGTTTAGCCATGTGCAACGAAAAAAATAGCTAAATACTATGCGTGACGTGTTGTGAAGCTGGTTTTGCGTTAGGTCAAACGTTCATACTGAAGAAATGATATTCAAACCAAAAGAACGATTTCGAGTGTTATTGCTTTTATACAACAGGTAAACACACAAGTTATAATATAGTAGCCAAAGTTAGCATAGGCTTTATTTTTCTTCCGCCTAAAGTATTTTCTATTTAATGAATAAAATACATATACAAATAGCAATCCAAACAAATATAAAAAACTTAAGTTTTACAAAAAAATGAATTGAATAAAAATACATTTAAAATAATTGAATACGTTTTTTTTATTTACTTTAACGTTAACTCTTTAGCTACAATTGTATAATGTAATCAGGTTTTGTTATCAATTGAATAAAAATACATTTAAAATAATTGAATAAGTTTTTTTTATTTACGTTTTTTATTTACTTTAACTCTTCAGCTACAATAATTGTATAGCTGTAATCAGTTTTTTGTTATCAATGCATAGTCAAACATAAAGAACTTAAAACATGGTTTAGACTTAGAGTTACTTCTTTTACTTTTATGTAAATTAAATGTACCATATAAAATAATAATATCCGCTAAAAAATATTTTTGATTCAAAATATAAAAGAACATCTTTACAAGTTATAATAACCAAATATATGCTATAAAGAATTTTTAAATGTAATTCTTTTTTAATCATGTGCCGAAAGTAGTTCTAAACAAAGTCAGCAGAATTGAATGACGTATATCTGAGTGAATCCAGTAAACCCGTAATCAGAAAAGAGATGTCGTTGCAACAATGGGAAGTTACTTTGATTAAAGATTACTAAGGCACATGAATTTAAAAAAAAAAAAACAATAATGATGTGCACAGATAAATCATTTTTAATAAATACTACGATATTCCATAAAAAAAATTGATTTCATGGTGACGTTAAGGATTGTGCTATGTCAAGAATATTTGCTGTTATGTATTTGCAGACAGATATGCTGCCTGTAGTGGTGGTGCATGGAGGTGCTGGTCATATTCCTAAAGAAAGAGCTGAACTCTCTACTATCGGTGTGAAAGAGGCAGCCAGGATTGGGTATGCCATCCTCCAAAAGGGTGGAAGTGCCATGGATGCTGTGGTTGAAGCAGTGACCTCCATGGAGAACAACCCAAGATTCAATGCAGGTGCTCATAATATTCATGTTTAATTCATTTTATATATTTCATGCCTAATACCTAATACTACATCCAGAACAAGTAGAAAATTTGGGTAATTCCCGTATGTCATAGGTCGGGGGTCAGTGTTAAATGTGAAGGGGGAAGTAGAGATGGATGCAATTGTGATGGATGGCAAGTCACTAGCTAGCGGGGCTGTGTCAGCAGTCCGAAGAGTGGCTAACCCTGTGCAACTGGCCAGGCTTGTCATGGAGAAGGTATTCTTGTAAAATTCATCATATACCTGTATTCCCAAAACACTGTACGTGACCACCATGGGAGATTTAGTTTTGAGTAATCTACAGTTACCAAGATTAAAAAATTAAAAGTGATACACATCACACAATAATTAAGGAATACTAGGCTATATGCTATCAACTGCTTTTTTTCACATTGAATACAACCATTAGAAGATTTTAGAACACTTTACATTTCAAATAGGGAAATTAATAATGTAAATAATTTCTGTCCTCACTCTGGAGACCAACCACTTGTGTCTGACAGCTGAAGGGGCCTCTAAGTTTGCCAGAAGCATGGGTGTACCGGAAGTGCCCGAGGAGTCATTGATCACAGACTATGCCAAGATGCGCTGGAAGAAGAACCTGGAGCCAGATGCCAACCCTGTGGAATGCCAAATGTAAAGCTTTTATGTAATGAAAACTGGTACAGAGTGCTGACATAATGTTTTTGGCATAAGATGTCTAATGTCTAGAACTTCTACTAAGAAAAAAAGTCGCAACAATGGTTAAAGGGATTGTTCACCCTGAAATGATGCTGCTTCAAACCTGTGACTTGCTTGCTTGTTGTAATATCCATATTACTATCCGCATTATGCCAACACAAACACACATACAGTAATATGTGTCCATTGAAAAAGAAAAGTCAGTGGTTTGCATGGTATTTTGTGCATTCATTTAAAATGCACATTATATGCAAAGTTTTGTAATGAAACTCTAGAAGGTGTTTCTCAAGGGGGCTTAGTCCTCAGTGGGAATGTCTAGCAAGAGACCATTGCCTAAATGGTGCCATTTTAAAAATTAAATATAGTAAGTCAAAAGTAGCCTACAACTTAAATTGGTACCAAGCAGCTAAAACGAACATTTTATAATTTATATAATGAAACCAGTCTTGCTGCAGTACAGTTCAAATCAGTACACGACCGTGTAGGCAATAGTCAGATTTGCTCTGTAGCATCAACAATAATAAACAGCAGAAGAGTAGCAGATCACTCCTAAAGTTGTCATCATGACAGAAATGAATAAGAAATTAGGTACCGTAATTGTTTATCGACTTTATCTAATTTCTTTCTTTATTTCTAGTCAGCTATTCCTTTGCTACCACTTAGTTGGCCATTTTGTTGGTGTGCGTTTTTAAAGCCATTTTTGTGCATGTGTTTCAGGGGCAAGATGGGAACAGTAGGTGCAGTAGCTGTGGACATAGACGGAAACATTGCTTGTGCTACATCCACTGGTGGAATGATTAATAAAATGGAGGGCCGTGTGGGAGACACGCCGTGTGTTGGTAAATTCAAACCTGCTGCTTTGTAGAGTATGTAAGAGGTGTTGATTTGATTTGCACCACAGAGTTCTAGTGGTTACAAAGTTGGGAGGAATCAGCCAACAATTGCGTACTTTTTGCTGTTTCTGTATATTTAGCAGAAATAGAAGAAAATATTTTCAATTGTTGAAAAATTAAACCTTTAATTTGATTAATCCTAAGCAGCTGGTGTGACGGGGATTGAACTTTGACCTTTGGACATGCAGTAATGTGGGTAAATTTCAGCTGCTCATGAGAGCTTGTTGCCTGCAGGGTTAATATTCAAACCACATACATTCTCTCAGGACACACTTTAACCTGTGGGGATCACACTCACACACCAGTTAATGATAGATAAAAGAGCTGCTATTGTCTGCTTAATAAGTAAATAAACAAAAATGAAAAAAGACAGTGAAAAAATGAAAAAGGTTATGCAGTGGTTATTATCAGGGTTTGCTTTAAATAGGTGGATGGTTATCTGGAGAAACTTGTTTGCTGAGTGTGTGTGTGTGTGTGTGTGTGTGTGTGTGTGTAGGAAAGATCTCTCTCAGGATCTTTGTTTCTATCTCTGATTCTCAGGATGTGGTGGCTATGCAGATAACAAGATTGGGGCTGTCTCACCGACAGGACATGGGGAAGCCATTATGAAGGTCACTCTGTCCAGATTGGTTCTCTTTCACATGGAGCAAGGCATGTGTTACAAGATCAGCACAACCTATTTAGCATAAACAAATAAAGCTTTGGGATATTTTTTACAAACCGAATTATCATACTTTTTTTTACGCAAGTATTTATTTTGACTATGAACATTACACTTTTTTCACTATCTTTAATATTTGATTCTGATTGGTCAGTTCAGTTGTATTAGGCGGCCACTTTAGCTTGTAATAACTGCTAAACTTTATACAATTCCGTTCAAAAGTTTGGGATCAGTACTATTTAAAACAATGAATGAATTTATTATTTTTTTTATTTATTGCAAGGACACATTAAATTGATCGAAAGTGACGGTAAAGACATTTATAATGTTATAAAATGTATCCATTTCCATGATGAAATGCAGCTTTTCATAAATGCTGTTCTTTTGATATTTTTATATTAGCAAATCCTGAAAAAATATGCATCATGGATTCCACAAAGATATTAAGCAACACAACTGTTTTCAGCATTGATAAAAATGTAAAAGAAAATAGAAAAAGGTTGCTCACAATGTTGCTGTTTTTAATGTATTTTTTTGATAAAATAAATGCATCCTTGGTGATAAGAGATTTCCTTCAAAAACATTTACCTCAACTTTTAAATGGGTAGTGTATTTTATCATTGTCTATGGCAATAGTGAAATGCATTTCATGTCTCCCATATTATTGCTTTTTCATATTAGCACAAGTTATAAAAGCTGAGTATCAAAACAAATGACTATGAAATGTATTTTAAAATAATCTTGAAAGACTTTGGAAATCATATTAATAAAAGCTCAGGGGTCCACATGAAACAAATATATATATATTTTGTGTGTGTGTGTATATATATATATATATATATATATATATATATATATATATATATTAATTACTAGGAACTTGTGAGAGACAGCTAGAGCTGGATTGGAGAGAAATTAAAATTAGACAAAGATGGGTAAGATTTCAATTAAAAAGCTTAATGCCTGTCCTATACATTATACTAGACACATTTATCGTAATATATAAAGAAAATTTAAACTAGCCATATGGCCAACTGATATCTCTCTTCCCGTGTACTGTGCACTTGTAATCAGCAGGTTTTGTATTTTTACGCCATGGCATCTATAAATGTCACATCTTAGACCAGAAGTCAATCTGCATTGTAATACTGACTTAGAAGCAACTGGTATATTGACATGAGCTCAAATGGACTGTTCGCATGTGTTCATGAATAGCTGTGAGAATGATTGCTAGCAGCATTTTACCCAATGAATAAACAGCTTGAATTACTTCAGCTACACATTAACTGAGATCGAGGGCCTCATTAAGATGCTTGACCTCAAGTGTGTTTAGGTAAACATTGCTCACTTCATGGGTCTGAGCAAAAACAATTTGAGCCAGTCTTTTATGGTGGTTTTCGTAAAACCTCCTCCAGCACCACTTGCAATGAGCAGACACATGGAAGTCAGAGGTGTAGAGCTGTCTGAGCAGTAAAGTGAAGATTAACCAGTCTGTACATCCTCAAAACATTTCATACAACAGGGCCTCTTTTTATCCAGCCAGTATCTTTTGTAGTACAAGTTAGCCTTTGCTTTCTGTTGAGGTGAATTGACTGTGCATGCTTTTTCCTTGTGTGTGTGGAAACAACGGCAAGTGTTTTTGCTGATCTCACCTTTTTTATACGCGTTATATGGGCGGAGTGTTGATAAGATTTATGTGGTCTCCTGAGATCCATTCCATGGCACCTTCTTTAACCTGCACTTTATGGTCACCTACATCTGGCAAAGAGATCTGGAATGATAATACAGTGCATAGTTTGATAATATAGTTAAGTGACATTCTTTTATGTTCTCTAGGGAAAACACCTGAGGAAGCGAGTGACCTGGCTCTTGCGTATATGAAGGAGCGGGTGGAGGGTCTCGGAGGGGTGGTGGTGGTAGATCCCAAAGGGACCTGGGCAGCTCGCTTCAGCAGTTTACAGATGTCATGGGCCGCTGCCCAGCAGGGTGAACTCCACTTTGGGCTGTACCATGGTGAAGACTTTGTAGAGCCTGTACAAGAGAACACATAATGAACACATGCGCACACACACACACACACATATTATATATAATGTATGTATATATGTTTATTATATTATTGAATTGAAAGGGAAATATGTAAATCATTCCTCGTAGCAGTGATATTGTGCATTAAGTGTTTTGAAGTTGGTCATCTTTACACTTAACAGTAAAGCAATGTAAGTCTTACACAGATTGTTTAAAAATTAAAACAAATCAGTAAATATAACACTCCTTATTAGTCTTAGTGTAACTGTCCCAAGTGGTAGTACTGCATGTTCTCCACTTGATGGAGATAGATTATGTTCTTTGGAGTCGAGTGACTGAAATTTAAGGTGCAGTTCACATTTAATAATAATTTACAAAATAGTAGAGATAAAAAGTGTTTTACATGTACTGTAAATGGCACTTAAGAATGTCAGAATATCTTAAAAAAAATAAAAAATTGATGAATATAAATCATGATTCATTCCCAAGTATAGTTCAGTGTGTCTTTTTCTTCAAAAGACGACTAAAAGAGAAAGCAACTTATTAAATTAGCACAATTTTTTTTTTTAACTATAAATAATTTTGACATGTAAATAAACAATGCAGCAGTTCATAATCTTTTGTGAAAAAGTGTGTGCCTGAATAAACTAATAACATGTTTTAAATGGTGTGTTGGAATCATCACACCATTTATACTGATTCTTTTGGAAGGTGAAAACATGCAGAAAATAAACTTGTTGGTGTGGGTCACTTGTGTGCTATTTTAAGTTAACAGCCCAGATACAGATAACATCAGTTATGTTGTTTTCATGTACAGTATAGCGAGGTGACGTGGCCCTTATGACAGTTTAAGTACACAAGCTCCTGCTTATTGTGTCAACACATAGGCCAGCTTGCAAGTTCCAACTGTGAATTGTCTTCATAATAATCTAAAACCCCAAAACCAGTTTTTCTGCCCTCGGCGGCCAGTTTGTGTTCAAAATATTCCACATGGGAGCATGCAAACCAACATCAACTTTTGCCCTCTCAAAGACATGACCGACAAGTCATGACCTCTCTGTCCTTTTGTGTCTTATTTAACTCTTAAATGGGCAGGAACTTTAAAAAATATATATATTTACACTTTTATATGTATTATTTGATATATGTATCAAATAATACAATTGTAAGTTGTACATAAAAATACAGATTATGTTAAATGTTTAAGGTTTAAAGTTTCAATCTCCTATGAAAATAGTGTAAGAAAGAGCAGCATTTTACCTCAAGGTTAGTGACCTTCGTGGGGCATGGTACCATAATATATTAAGATAAAAATGGTTAGTTGATGCCACATTTTTTATTTCAATTCATTTAACCTAAGTAGTTGCATAGACCTTTCTATATTTTTCACTGACATTACTCTTACTCACCGTCCCTCCAGAATAAAGGGATTTTTTTTTTTCTCAGAACCCTAAAGTGTATTTTTAATAAAATAAAATAAAATAAAAAACGTCGAAGCATTTCGGATGACTTGTTGATTTTTTTTGAAGTGATTTTGATTGTCAATATATATAATACATTGATTTTTATCAGCATATGCAATACAATAAATACAAAAAGCAAACATATCCAGAGAGATTTTAAACAGAGAAATAAAAGTATCTAAGCATATGGTTTGGTACAGAATCAGTAGCAATGTGTCCATTTTGAATTAACCTATGTAAATCCATTCATAATTCGGCAGATTTGTGATACATGTAAAAATACTCAGATATGGACAAAAAAATAAAAAATAAAAGTACAGCGGTCAAGAGGTCATGCACCATCGTGGATGAAAGCGCTTCGCCTGTTGATTGGTCAGGACTCGACAGCGATGACAGAAAAGGGGCGGGCCGAAGCGCTGGAATCCGAATAGAAAAAGTCAGGAGTGACAGATTGCCCGGAGTGGGTGACAGCTTTACAGTGCGCTCGGACGAAGAAGTCAAGCAGCCTTACAGCTTACAGTTGCCATCTTACAAAGCTTTATTATTGACTCTAACGCCGTATCTACACTGTAAAAGAGCGACGCGACGCTATAAAACTAACGAAACCACTATAATATTAAGTAGATTATAACGGTCAATTTCTATTTTTGTCGCGTCGCGTGCGGTAGGCTAATTATTACGCACTTGTGGTGGTTCCCACCAGTTTATGCAAATACATTCTAACGTTACATGTCTGCTTTGACCAAAAACTTGAAATGACCTGAGGACGGGTTTTGTTGTGAAGTTGAAGACATGATAAAGTCATTATGAAGACGACGAACGCGGCGATTATCAGTCGAAGTAGAGAGGACATCCTTTCTGGACATTTATGCATTTTCTCACGAGGCATTTTTGCTGTCACCGCTGGAGGAAAAGTCACGGACATCTTCGAAGAAGTTTGTGTAAAAAAGTTCCTCGGACGGATATCTTTCTTAAAAATACATACATTCTGACTTTAACTTCGGTGAGTGTTCAGTTTTCTGTATTAAGTGTCTTTATTTAATTAATAATATTCTGTATGGCATAGCACTGAGCAAGCAGTGTAAGTCTGCACAGCTGTGTCCAGGAAATGGCTCAGTAAAGAAAAAAAAAAGTTATGAAATGGTGAAGGACAATATAGCCTATTCATTTAATCAATGTATGACACTTGGAGATTAATATCAACACTGTTATTTGCCTGTAAGCACAAGGCCGCAGGTAATCACTTGATTACTGATTATCAACATCACAGGCAGATTGTAAGAATATAATGTAGGTACATTACCAAGTAATCAAAATGACTTATTAGTTATTACTTAATATTACTTACAATATTAACATAATCAATATTATATTTTTCCGCTTTCTGTGTTTTATCTGCCATTCATGTTATTGCGTTAACAAGCAACTCGCGCACTAAAAGCCGGCCTGGAGCGTTGTGTATGAGTGGACCGGAGTCTGTCAGAGAATTCCGTGTCCGGGTTTTCCATTTAGGTAGCTACTGTATAGAGGTAATTATACAGTGTACTTCTTTTCCTCACATCCTCGTTTTTATCCCTTAAAAACCAAATATGGCACTACCCTGACAATTTGAGGGAGAGAAACACAGATGCTCTTTCGTAAAAAAGAAATAAATAAAAAATAAAAAGCAAGCAAGACTAAATCGGCTCCGGAATATGCCATGAACACAGAGGTGATATTGGCACATTTAGAAGGCAGCTTTGTCAGTCAAATTTAATTTGATCGTCTGTTAATTAAACATTTGTAATATGTTATAAGTGAAATTGTATTCATCATTATATTTGAATAGGTTTATGGATAATATATTTTTAATAAAAAGTAGTTAGCTCGGGAATGACGCCTTTATCCAAAGCAGGTAATTAATTAAATACAATTTTATTCAAAATTTTTTTTTTTTTTGGTCAAGTGTGCTGTTAAGTCCCATTGCACCAAGAACGATAACTATTAGGCTAATGATTAAAAAAAATGTTTTGTCAAATCAACTTAGATAATTTATGGGTTTTAGATAAAAATATTTTAAGTTTCTGTTGGTTAAACCAATCTGCACTGTATTAACTCAGTTATGTCTCGCTGCAGTTATGTCGTCTTCTGCTTTGAATGCAGATAGATCCTGATTTTATGTCAGTGTTTTTATCCGTTCATCGTGAAAAACATAGAAAAAATTCTGAAAACGATTCTAGCCACGATTTTGTCCCACTGTGTCGTTAATTGTTTGGCATAAAGGTTTGTGATGTGGACTTCTTTATAGAATTGTAACGATTATTGAAACGTTGTTGTTATAATTATCATTATTGTTATCATTGTTGGTGTAAATGGATGTGTTTTCTTTGAACAGATGCAAGAATATGTAGGCCAGCATTTCCTTTTTATCTTACTGTCACATCAGCGCCACACTTTACTTATTTTGCATCATTGAAATAGTCAAAAGTAATCTTGCTTATTCATTACTGCACAAAGATGATTTGGAAATCAGATTTTGTGTAGTTGGGTGAGTTGGCATGAGGCAATGGAGGACAATGTGTCAAAGACTCATTCATTAAACCATTCATTATTGCATTTAACATGTTAAGCAAGTCTTTTTCGTCTTCGTTCCATGTCTGTTTTATCACTTCTAATTCAGTGACGCAAAACAGCCGGTAGAGTGTAAGTGTCGGGTGGCATGACTTCCTGTTGACCTCTAAAAGTTAGCGAACTTAGCGTTTTCTGTTAATCAGTGTTCTGGTGACACAGATGACTTGTTCTCTTACTGTGAGTTTCGTGCCTGGAATCAGCGAGCTGTGTTTAACTGCCCGTAGAGTGCAAAGAAGTGTGACCTTCAGCAAGGTCAGAGAGGCCTTCGCTCATCTGATCCAGCTTTGGGCAGTTTTGGGTTCCTGGAAAAAATAAAATAAAGGAGAGAGAAAGTTAAATCAATGCCAGTGAATGGAAACAAGTGTTTCTGTGTGGAACAGGGAAAAAAAAATGGGACAGTTTTTTTTTGTTTTGTTTTTATGGTTTTTTTTTTTTTGCGTTTAAACTTTATGAAACACAAAAAAGGGAAAATCAGCAGGAAAATATCAATAGCCTGACATATTTGCCATGTCTCTGTTTGTTTTATCCATAGCTGTATTATGGTATTTAGGCAACAGTGATTCAGTTATTTGAAGAACATTTTCACAAATCAGTCAAACGCATAACAAATGTCGTCCAAACTTGACTTGACAAAAGTGTTTAATAGGTAACAAGTTGTGGGTACTCTTGACTTAACCTCATATGCTCCACAACGAGTTTGTCCCATAGGGCATCTGCCATCATGAGAAATGCAGTTTAAGTCAGTGTTGGGGAAGGAATGCTTTGATGAGGCCCTTGATCTAATCAGAGTGCCGCTCACAAGGGTGGGATTTTTTACAGTCTCAGGGAGAACAGGACGATCAGAAAATCAGAACCAATGTATACAGCTTTATTTGAGAAGGTTCTGCTTTTTTGAGCTTTCAGACAGAAAGAGAAAAGATAAAGAGGTAGCTGAATATGTTACATTTTTGTGCATATAGTCTGATCTTTGTGACGTTACTGTGACTTTGCCTTGTCTAGGAATATATTGTGTTTGTGTTAGTAGCATAACAGCATCATAACTAGTCAAACTCAGGAGTCAGAAGTCGAGTCTCTCTGTGTTGAGTTTGGAACTTCAAGAAATAAGTAGTTGTACCTGTGATACGTTAATTGACTATTTTAGGTTAAAAAGTGTAAAATGCTGTGACATAAGTCTCATTTACATGTCTCAATCATTAGCTTTAAACTAAATCTATGACATCATCCACCCACCCTGATGTCACTCGAAACGTTTTTCCTGTGCCGTGTGTAAAGAGTTATTATCATAAATGTCAACGCAGCTCTTTTCCATATGATGAAAATGCATTCAGTCACAGTTTTGTAGGGCTGCGTCCAACTAAAGATTTTTGTACTCAATTGTTAGTCGTTCGTTTAAGCTATAAGTCGATTAGTCAGGAGAGAAAAACTTAAAGGGATAGTTCACCCAAAAATGAAATTTCTGTCAGTAATTACTCACTCTCATGTTGTTCCAACCCCGTAAGACCTTCGTTCATCTTAGGAACACGAATTCGAAACTTGTCGGCCTTGAAAAGTTATTAAAGACATTGTTAAAATAGTCTAAGTGACTACAGTGGCTCAATCCTAAGTTTATCAAACGACGAGAACACTTTGTGTGCGCAAAAAAAACAACCAAAATAACTTTTTTTCAACTATTCATTTCCTTCTCTCTGTGCCTCGAGTCAGGTTACTAGTTTAACAGTGTATGATCTGTTGTTGTACGTCACACGCATCACACACATGACCAACATCGGCAAATAGCGAGCTTGGCAGCGAGTCTGGATGATTTAAAGTTAAGCTTTTCTTTAAAAAACGAACAAAAAACGGCACTTGAGTAATTTTTAATCGCTCTGACTACGCCACCTTCTTCGTTGCTCTGGTTGATTGTAGCGCTATCTTATTGCGTGCAGAGGGAATTTGAAAGACAGCCGTTTATCCCGCCACTTGCATCGAGCCCTGTCAATGGTGAGTTCCCAGACCTAACATCCTGATGTAGGTCTGGCATGCCAGGCTACTTAACCATAATAATAAGCATTTAAAACATAAATTAAGTGCTCAAGCTTGCCTCAGCGACACCGGCAATCATGGCATAAACTTTTCTGAGTTCAGAACACAAACTCAGATTTTAGAGGTCGGAACACAAACAAAATAAATATACATTAGTCCTATATAAAAACTAAAAAAATAAAATATATAGCAGCATCTGAAACACTAAAACAATATGGACAATTAGGCTATATCTGACTCACGTCACAATGTTTTTCTTCCAATCTCAGTCAGAAAGGAACATGAGTTGATCCACGTTGTCGGGAAGAAATGAGCTCTGTCTTGCTCACAGTGAAGCCAGGCTTTGAATATGCGCTCTTTTACATACTGTAGAAGTTAAGTTAAACATGCTGTGCAGATAACACAATACTAATTTAGCTTACACACCGCAAGAACAAATGCATATCCGCCTAATATTACCTCACATTTATCAAGTTTAATGTTAACGTGAGAGTGAGCGGCCAGCCTTGTGAAGTGGCTGATAAATCATGTTTGAGTTCGCACGTCACTGTTTTGTGGTCATTTTTATCCTCTCGAAATGTTCTCACAATTTGGATCTTCGATGTTTCCACTTCCTGTCTTCCTGAGGGTTTTTTTTCCGCGACTAATCGACTAATTCAAATTTAGTCGACCAAGCCTCCTTTAGTTGACTAACATTTATTTGACTATTATTGGGCAGCCTTTAATTTTCATAGTTTATTAAACATATAGGCTATGTATATTTTGACTATTTAAAGGAGTCATGACATGGATTTTCTGATCATCTTAATATGTTCCAAATAATTTGACAACTTAGGGGACTATTTATCTTTCTGTGAGCATCAAATAAACCAAGACTGCTGCTTGTGCACCATCAAAAAATAGATCAAAGCTAATGGTAACTGTAAAACCAGGGTGAACAAAACCATAGCCAATTATTGATGTGATCAGAGGCCTTGTTTGGGTGGAGGCCGTGTCTGCCAGATCCCTTCCTTTTTTCATTTAGTCTCGCTCTCTTTCCTTGCTCTCCACCCCTTCCCCCAATTCCTTCTCCCTACATCTCTGCCTTACTACATGCTATGCGGTTGCCAAGTGCTAAGAATCTGCGGAATGTGGGATTGCTGTGCTCTGATAAAGTTTGCTTTGTTCCCGCCGTGACCTGAACGCTGGGAGGGATATGGGACCCTGGGAGTTTCACGAGAATCAGCGCACTGGAGAGTTACACGATTAATCGTTTAAAAAAAAAAAACGCAATATCGATTCAGACATCCACGTGATCTTATTCCTAAATGACGACGATTCTCCTGTGTCTGTTAAAAACCTTTGGCAAAATCAAACCGCAACATTTAAATCTGTGTTGGTGCTTCTGCGGACCCAGAGACGTGTAGGTATGAAAATATTTTCAACTACACAGAATCTTTATTTCTGATAAAAGTTTATAGTGTGCAAATCAGCTGTTGAATGTAACTTGGCTCTTCAAATAACTATTGTATCAATTAGATTGTTAACTACTAGGTGGTGACAAGTTCCTGTTAAAAAAAGTTTTTCAATTGAATCATTTATTCAGGAGATTCCTTCAAAAATGCTGTCTGAAATCACACTCTCTTTTGAGTAGGTACTTAAAAAAAATGTACATTCTATATAGTATGAATGTAATCTGGACGTATTACTTTTGCCAATTATCACGTGACCTACCGTCATCATTTGCGTCACGTCATTGCCATTTACAAATCATCTCCAATGGCCTCATGAGATAGTAAAGTTTCCATCATATGCACACTTCATTATCTTGCCTGAAGAAGTAATCCAGGTACTTTTTGCCTACTCTGTTATGAGTACTGTGAATTTGGACTTTTGTGACAATGTTTTGTTTGGTGTCTGTTCAGAATCCTTTTGAGAATCACAATCTCTATTTGAAACAAAAAAAAAATCGTGACTATCAATTTATCCAGAATCATGTCGCTGCAAGTGCTCTGCAGATCAGACCCTCCACACAGTCTCTAGTTTACACACACTTTGAGCTAAGTCTCATTAGCAACCTGTTAGGGATGCACCGATAAGAAAATTTTGGCCGATACCGATAACCGATAATTCTTTATATTTGAAAGCCGATAACCGATATATCGGCCGATAAACTTAAATACAAATTTGTATCTAACAAGTGTCTCAGCTGAAGGGAATAATACATTATTTATCAGCTTTCATATATTGGCCACATTTTCTTACCAGGTCGATAACGATAACATTAAAAATGAACATATATCGGCCGATACCTGTATGCTGGCCGATATATCGTGCATCCCTACAACCTGTTATTTATCTTACAGCACATGCTTCTGACTGCTGCTGTATAGGATGTCATGGGGATGCATGTTACAAATTGAATTAATTTACACACAAACAAATATGTATGCATATTATAGCTTTTGTATTCAGGGTACATGTAATGTTCCAAAAGCAGGTTTTCTTTCTAACAAAGATAGCTACATATGGGAAAAAATGCATTATTGGAAAATACAATATTTTATTAAAATGTAAAGAGTAAAAAATAATGCATTATTATTATTTTAATATTAATTTTGATTTTAATGCTCCTGGGACACAGGCTGGGTTCTAATCAACTCCAGCCAGGTCAGCTGGGCGAGGGTATCTGATGTTGAAATGCCCTAAGCACCCAATGACCCCAGGACACATCACTGATGATGTCTTCCAGCGCATCATGATGTATATTTTTCTTAACATCACTTAAGAATAGCTATTTTGTAAAGATTTGAACAATTTATTCAAACAACACATAAAATATGAAATTATCTTTGGTTCTAGACTCACCAAATTGTGGCATTTATCAGTTTCCTTATATATATATATATATTATATATAGTCAGTCACAAATTTGTTTAGTTGATTAGTGACCTATAAATATCCCAGAATCCATTGATTTCTTGTTGTTTTACGTAATAATGTTTATTTGTTTTAAAATCGAAAGTTGTAAAATATTCTTAAAATATTAAAGTATAGAAAAGGACTTAGGACTTAGGTTCAGAAACAGCTAAATATTATATATTATATATAAACAGCTTAAGATTTCGTAAGAAGTCAATGAAAGGTGCAACACATTTAGCAAATCAATGAATATCATAAACAAAACATCTCACTAACTGAAAATCAGTTTCTGAATGCATATACAGATTTCTTGCAGAGAATAAACAATAGAGCATGAAAGAGAGAAGAGACACAGAAGAAGCATGAAAGAGAGGAGAGACACATTCCTAATTCCCATTGTCACTTTTTCAAAATAGACACTTAGCTTTTCTAACTTAAACACATTTCCAGTTTTAGAGGCCAGTTGAGTGGAAACATTGCCGGGAAAGTACAACTGATGACAGAAAAGGATGCTGATTTATTGATTTTAAGTTTTAAGTTGGCATTGTGTAATGGGTCTAACGCTGAAGGGAGTTAAGACGGTATTGAGGAAATCTGCCATCTCAGCCCTCACAACACAGGGGTCCTAACAGCTCCGTTTAAAGAGTAAACAGAGATGGACTCTTTGTGATTGGAGAGGGTTGGCAGGAAGCTCCTCTGGTGTTTGTGTTTAGGAGATGTTTGCAGTCAGCAGGGATATGTTGCATGTGAAGCTTCATCAGATTGGCTCTTTGTGGGAGAGTCCTGGCAAAACAAACGGGAGCTGCCGAGTTTCCAGTGTTTTCAATGTAAATATGGCATTTCTCTTCTGTCATGGTTACCAGCCCTCATAGTGTCACAAGGTGGGCCAAACCTTGCCGGAATGACTGTCTCTCCATGGACACAGAGGTAGGTGTGCTGAAAGGCCTCTGAAGTCCGCCTTTTATAGAAGTTTTTACTGGTGCTTGTCAAGTTTTTGTGTCAGCAAAGGTACACATTTCAGTGGATTAGGGTTACAGTCAGTGTCAGGTTTAGGTATCGACTGAATGGGCAAAAAAACAGCTGGCAGTACGGGCTACTGTAAACATCCTTGACTGGAAGCTGGTGCTTAAGATTGAGCTTTCAGTCGGATGTTTGCAGCAGCCAACTGCTGTTACTCTCACCCGGAAACCTGCATCTGGAGAACACGGGCACACCCACTGGAACAAAGCATCTGATTTTTGAGGTGGTCCAATTACTTCTAGTCCCACTTTCGAAAGAGCCACCCAAAGTCACTGGCTGTCTGATGCACATTGTACAAAAATCTGGAAAGCACTGTGAAAATAGTAACCTAAAACAGATTGGCCAACAACTTATAAGATTTGGAATGCAGAGTTATATTTATATCAGTCTTTCTTATTTTTACTTTAACATAGGTGCGACCTAGGTTGAAATGTATGTTTGGTTTATTTTTAATAAAAAATTAAACCTAAAAAATAAAGTGCACTCAAATAAAATTGTGTTTTGTTTACCAAACCTCAACTAATACACCAAATCAAGGCTACTCCTTTTTCAGTCATTGCCATAATGGCCCTAGCTTTTAAACGTAACAATCTTTATACGTTTGTAACCAGATCATGACCAGATCTGATTTTTGTGCTGCCCTCGTACTGTTGTTCCTGTCAAAAAAAGGGTAACATCTTCTGTCAGTGTAAAATATATATATATATATTAAAAAAAAAAAATTATATATTCACAAAATTCACGGTTCGGTACGTTTTCGATGCAGCAAAAAGAAAGAAATGCCAGAGAAATGTCCTTGAAGTAATTTTTTATGATATTTTTTAATAAAACTAACATCATAAAGTATGATATTTTATTTTACTTTGAGCAATGATGGAGTAATAATTGACTTTTCTTAGGAGCATATAAAACTCATATAAACTCATATACTCATATAAAAACAGCTCATTGGACAAAATGAAATGTAATATTGTAGTAGTTATAAACAAAGGTTTATTTTAATTCAGATTAACATTTCAGGGCAGCAATTGTATTCATAATGTCAAAATAAAACCGACATAATGTTACTTGAAAGCATTATAGCCTACTATTCCTGCCAAACTTCCCATGACCATGGTAACAGTTAGTGTTACTACAGTAAACCCATGGTGAATGTTGCTGATCTGTGGACACAGATTAGTTCATTCATGGCACAATGTTTTTCCTGGTTTCCACGTTTGATCCGTTAATAACAGAGAAATGTGAATGTTTCTCACTAGATCTTGCAGCGATGTTCTTACTTCAGTGGCGAATTCAAATGCTTTCTATACTGGATTTTGCTGTGTAGTATCAGTCCTGATGATCAAGATCAGCTCGCGCTGCATTGGTCCAAACTGATAAACGGTCCGGTCAACCACACAATAACGAGTAGCTTAGTTTCGTTCCACTTACAGTACATTTGCCATTTGATGTTGGGCAAAGTTGTGGTCACGCCAGTGTCCCTTACATTATGAGCGCGCTTGCCACGCGCAATGCGCCTACATTTGAAATAACGAAATTTTGGTCGGCAGGAAAAATGGTCCAACGATTTAATACGATTCCAAACGGTTCAATACGAATACGTGTATCGTTACACCCCTAACATATGCAATTTATGCCATAAGTCACGTGAGCTATGTGACACCAAGGGTCTGTTCATACTTTGCATGTTTGGTTCGAATAAAACAAACCCTGGTGCGATTGCTCTGTTAGTGTGGTTTAAACCTGAGTGTGAACGAACGCTGCCATTCGAACCCTGATGTGCACCAAACAAGTGGACAGAGACTGCTGAAAAGATGGGTCTCAGATCCACACAGCAATTTTTTGGATGTTTGGTCAATTCCGTCCCGAAATATAGACTGTGAACGTATCAGGTTGTGAAGTATGCCATTTAGGTTCAGTGTTAAAAATGTCAATATGAACGCTAAGCGCACCAGGACTAGATGGGGTTTTTTTTTGGTCCGGACCAAACAAACCAAGCGAACTGAACTACAAGTGTGAACACACCCCAAGCCACTTCTGACAGTAAACTATGAAAGGTTTTCACACTTTCCTGTGTTTTTTATCGTATACACAAAACGAGCTGACTGTTTCAGCCATTTTGCTTTCGATCCAGCAGCTGCAACAGCGTAGCTGTGTGAACTGAGACAGGCTGGAAATGGATCCCTCTGTGGCAAATCAGGTCGAGGGTCTGCTTCACGGGCTCTGGTGAGAACGAACACTGTCTCCAGAGGCCGAATGTCAACATCAGAAGCCAAGGGTTGCCATTTGTGTCAGATTAACACATTCAATCATGTAAAACACATTCAGCCCCAACACCTGTGGAGCGCTAAGACCTAGATTAGCTGAGCTGCCCCCTGCTCTGGGTCACTCCTTCTCAGAGTTTCAAAGGCTTGTAACACAGATACAGAGAGCACTGGACTCTCGCTTTCCCACCTCCTGCATGAAGGCTCCCACAGGGCGTGCAATGAAAAGCACAGAAATGTGATCCTGAAGAACAGCTTTGGGTCAGCAAAGTGTAAACTTTCAAGCCTACAAAGTCCATTCACTGAACCAATTGATACATTAACACTGTCTAAAATGTAAAAGCTACTTTTAAAAAAAAAATATTTGTATTTATTTGTTTGACCATTTCTTATATTCAGACTATGGGCTTTGCAAAATATCAGACAACACTGGTAAATGTTTATCTTAAACAATATTACTACTACAGATACATTATTGAAGTTAAGAGCTATATTTTAGTATCGTGAACCATGTTTCAAGTGTAGCAGTTTCGACTAGTACTTAAATAAATTTACTGTTCTGTTAACACTGTAAATGTAAAAAAAAAAACAGCCCAGGCTCATACAGTACATACCAGGTGACTTTTTAGATGGTGTTAAAAGCAAATGAGATAAAAATGCATGTGCTGAAGCAATAATGCCATTTTATTCAGGGTTACCACATCAGAAAATTTGTACATTTGGAGCTGCTTATGTGATGCAAACATCAAAATGGAGTTTCTTGAGGTCATAATAACATAGTATTGTGTAAGATAGCGCAAAAATAATTCTTTATCAATCTATAATCTGCCCCTAAAATCATAGTACATATGATTAGGAACAAACGTTATTGGCAATTATTGCTTCTGTGTTCATTGTTCAAACACTGTTATGGTTGTGTTATTGGTTGTCAATAAGCTCTGTATGCTGAAAAATACTGTATGTTTTATGAAATAATACATTAGGTTAAATATCAGTCTATAAACATTTATATAGTCTTATCTTAGTCTATAGTCGTGGATGTTTATTATTTTACCGAAAATATACCTTTAAAAGTGAAATATGTAATTTCTGCATCACCAAAGAGAATTGGAAAAATAATGGATGTTGACACAACTCTTGTCCTCCATCTGCAATTGGTTGGACAAACAAAAAGTCACGGCTCCCAAACTCACACCATTAGCTGAGCCAGTATGCCTTGGTGGTCTTTACATATTAATTCATGATAGTAAAGGTGATGTAAGGTGGCTTACTTGCATCACCTTAAAATTCAGTCAGTTGCTATAAAAAAATGTGTGAATGACTGTGAAGTCTTTGACCTAGATCAGGGTGTCAAACTGTCCAGCTGAGTTTAGCTCAACCTCAAACTCTAATTAAAGACACAGCTAGTCAATGTATTTAGGATTACTTTAAACTTCCAGGCAGGTGTTTTAGAACCGGTTGGAGTTACTGTACACTCTGCAGGACAGTGGCCCTTAAGGAGTTTGACATGTGGCCTAGTTAGGAGACCCACTGTCCTGCAAAGGTTATTCCCAACCTGCTTCAACAGACTTGCATGTAGTTTTTTTTTTCAAGCCATCATGAAGACCTTCAATAGCTGGATCAGGTGTGTTTGATCAAGGTTGGAGCTGAACTCCAACTGCAGGTCAGTAGCTGCGTCCCAATTCAGAGGCTGCATCCTTTAAAGGGCCACATTCGAAGGCCAATTGCATCACAGACGCAAGACGAAAGCTGTCCAAATTCGAAGGCTTTTCCAAATGCGGCCTTCATTTTCCGGGCAATGAAGGATTCAACAGTTGGGTCCTTTGCGGCCTAGCCAACGGTGACAACAGGATTTTATTTTTTTTAGAAAAATTGCTGTTTTATACTTTTAAATGCAAGAATTTAGTTTCAACTTACTCAAATATTTAACAATACAAAAATGAAAACGTTAACATTTACTAAGATGCGATTTAATATAGTTTATCATCTTTATTATGCACATAAATTGATCAGGTTGTGAACCCTGTTTTGTTTTCAAGACAGTTAAATATAACTTTTTAAAAAGCCCAGTATTAATGGCAATTGTCACAGATGCTAGGCGACAAGAACAATTCCCGTAGGCTAGACCGTCCCATTTAACAACGCTCGATTTGACCTTTGTGGACTTCAAAGTTGTGGCCTTTGAAGGATGCAGCCGCTGAATTAGGATACAGCAAGTGGGTCCCCAAGAGCAGGGTTAAAGACTTAATTTCACTGGTCTATGACATTTTACTCATAACGTTAACAAAGGTTTCTTCACTTAATCAAAATGACATTTTTAATGAGCACCCAGTTTCAGCACTCTGGACAGCTCTCTTAGGTTGACCCTGCAGACACCCTGTCCTAGGGGTGAGACAGTCCTCAGGGACATCTTTTATGTGAAACAATAGAGTACAGTAATTGAGAAATAAATAAATAAAGCTTTATGTTATTCTCAAATGACATTCTGATTCCTTTTATCGTTTCTTTATATCAGTGGTTGTCAACTCTAGTTTCAGGTGAGGTGTCCCACTTCTCTGCATGTCTCTCTTATCTGATCTACTAAAAAGCTGATGATCTGAATCAGGTGTGTTAAATAAAAGAGACATACAAAATGTGCAGAGCGGTGGGGCACCAGGACCGAAGTTGAGAACAACTCCAGTCTACAGTGTCTATAATTCATACAAAAATCATACAAAGTACCAAGTTCTTCAAAAAAAATGGGGTAATGATAAACTGTGCTGAATTGTTGAATAAGCTGTAAATTGGTATTTTGTATTTCAATTTGCTATTAAAATGCTGGATAAAATCACAGAGATTGGCAAATTAAAGTCATTCTTTGTTTAAAATATTTTAACAATTTATCAAAAATGATGCAATGTTTCAGTCAAGCGTAGGCTACAATTGATACAGTGGCAGAACGTCATTAAATCTTGCTTCCAAATCATGTCTAATGCATTCACGATGGCAACAGTCACTAACTGGAATACTAGAGTGTAAATATTTAGTGAATAAAAACCAAAATGGAAGAACACAGTACATTTACCTATTACAATAGCATCTATGTTGCAGTTTTTGTATGCCTGCATTCACTAAGCCCTTTATAAAAATCATTCTTGTCTTTTTCCAGCCCCACCAGTTTAATCGCTCTGTCCCCTCTTGTTCCCCTTCCTGGTAAACTCAATCACTCTTTCTCTGTGTGTTCCTTGTCCTCCACCCCTCTTTATGCCCATAGGCTGGCACCGAGTCTGATGACTTTTCCCAGAAGATTCAGTGAAGACATAGAGAGAGGGGGCAGAAAGAGAGCCTTCTTGTCCAATAAGAGAAACGGGGACTTGAAGAATGTGAAAAGCTCCCATTCAGGCCAGTTCAGAGGGGCTGGGAGCGGCCACATCCTCAGGAGGGAGGAGCGGTTGCTGCTTTCGGGAGGGTGGGCTAGGGATCCTGGACAGGGGCCAGGAGCGATGCAAAGGCTCCTCAGATGACGCTGGTCCGTGGGAGCGTCCAGTGTCTCCGCCTCTCCCCTGTCCCTTAGGACATCGACTCCGGACCCTCACGTTCTATTTACTCGCACAAACAAACCCTCCCCGAAGAGAACCAGTAGGCTGCAGCGTGAGGAATGTGTCTCTATTAATAGAGCGGTTAGATTATCTCAAAGACTAATGACTGGCATGTCCAGATTCCTGAAAGGCACAGCAGTGACATACTCTCATCCACCACTCCTCATTCATTGGCAATGATCTCATTTCCTCTGATATTCTATGAATTTAACTTGTGGACCGTTCACTTTTAAAAAATGTTGTACTGGCATAGCTTTATCATTAATGAGAATTAGTGGGAAAAAGTGAAGTAAAGCAAAATAACTGAAATAAAAACAAAAAACTCAAATGCAAAATAAAAATATAGATGCACATAATGAGAAATATCCAGGCAGAGCTGAGATATTTAACACATTAACTTTGGCGGCCCTAAAAGCTCAACTAAAATAAATAATAAGTTTGCAAGTAAATAACGCAAAGATCGAAACGTGATATTCAGGTATGCTTGGGTCAAGAATTCTTTGCTATGAAGTCATGACCAGATCTCTCCACCACAGCCTGAGCTTCAGGGAGTGTAAACATCCTACACTCTCAGCTGGAGCCCAGCCCGTGGCCGGGAGTGGGATGTTTGCGCTCTCTGGCTCAGGAACGCCACTGCTCTCGACGGCTCCACTGTGGAGGGGAAAAGCTTGTTCAGAAAGTTCTTAAAATGTTCTCTTTTTTTAATGAGCATCTATCTTTCTATCCTCTATCTATTATGAAAGGTGCACGGCCCTGATCATTCGAAACGTATTTACATTGTGTGCATACTTTATGTAACGTATGTGCTTCCTGGACTTTGTGGATAGATGTTGAAGTAGATATGGGAGCTTTGTAACGCACACAGGAAGTGAACTCCATTGTGAGCATTGTAAGGGCTCTGAGGGTGAGTAGCCTGTCATTAAGACATTGAAGCTGAACGTTAGGTCTCTTTGAAGCTTTCTGACCCCTCTGTCCGACTGCAAGTACCTCCACCCAGACAGAGCTGCCGATGGAATTGCCTGAGAGGAAGTAACTATTTATACCCATGAAGGAACAGAGAGAGGCACCCTTCCGATGGGCGTCTCTTCTCTTACTTCCTTTGACAAAAATGTTAGGACTGCTCTCATGAAAGCTAAACCCAACTCCGAAGATATGCACAACATCCAACTCCGAAGATATGCACAACATCCAGTGCTGTCAGTGCTAACCATGTTTTGGTTAC
This sequence comes from Pimephales promelas, assembly GCF_988280905.1. Classification (NCBI taxonomy): domain Eukaryota; kingdom Metazoa; phylum Chordata; class Actinopteri; order Cypriniformes; family Leuciscidae; genus Pimephales; species Pimephales promelas. The sequence continues at coordinate 15,241,498 of NC_142779.1, forward strand.
CATTCTCTTGTACTGCAATGACCTTTGTCCACTTTTACTTGATGTCAAATTAAGCATGTCCCATTTAGGGCCACTAGGTGGCAGGCTAACTCCATAAAATCCCTAATGCTAATGTCGTGCTTGGAAAGATAAAAAAAATAGAAATAATTTTGCTAACATTTTTAGAATTTTCAAAATATCTTTCCAAGTATCTGTGGAAATCACTTGATGGCTATGTTGGAAATGATGGCAAGTACAAAGTGAAAAGAGTTCAGTGACATTTTTGAACTCATTCACCCCACTGCGCATTTTCCTGCTCTAGTCAATCCGAGCGAGTAAAAACGGTAGGAAATGTTAAAACCAACTGACACCCTCTGATCAAGCTCTTCCTGTCAACTGGAGGAGTCAAAACAAGTGAAGTATGACAACAAGGACATCATTCATTTTTAGTTTTACTTGTTCCCTTCCTGTCATGCTCTTTGAACTGAATTCACTAAGATCCTTATGATGCCAGAGCTTTTTTTCATCTAACTGCAATAGAGCTATTGAATTTACAGCAAGTTCCTTTCAAATGTTTCAAACAATAATCTCGCCCCATGGTGGCACAGCAATGGGAAGTTGAAGCATGCTACAGTATTTGGAATATGTTATAGGCCTAAAGTAAAAACAACATTGTCAGCAATGAATGCACTTCACTGTTGTTCCTTGTTTAATAAAGAGCTGACTGTTTGACTCTGACTTTTTTGTTATTGTTGTGGCCTTATGATCAGTCTTATTCGTCCTCCTCAGCTAAATGTTTCCTCATTAACGTAACATTACGACAGTCAGTCGAAACCCCGTATTTGGTTTTTGTATGTATAGTAATACTTAGTTTCGGGGGATGTTAACATTCTTAACCACACAAGGAACTGAAACATTTCAGTGTGTTCTGAGTTTATTTTCTCAAAGGACTACACATTAGCAACTGTGACAAAAGAAGTGACTGTGTAAAGTTAAATAAAAATACGAAAAACTTTTCAATATACAGTTTGCATATTGTACAGTAATGTGGAACTATCCAGCTCATTTGACCTTGTGAGATGTCAAAATGTTCATAACACAAATTTACCTTATTTTCCCTGAAATACACAGTTTAATAAAAAATTAAAAAAAAAATTTAAATAGGAAACTCCAAATCCGCAAACAAACATAAATAATATATACATTAACATTTAAATATTACCGTTGAAAAGTTTGGGGTCACTGGGATTTGTTTTGGTGTTTTTTGTGTAATTTGATTCAGTAAATGTGTGCGACAGTAAAAACATCTACAGTATAAAATTACAAAAGATTTCTATTTCAAATAAATGCTGTTCTTCAAAGAAAAATCAGTGTCCACATGAATATTAAGCAGCAAGTTATCATATTAAGTGTTTTCAAGTTTGAAAATAATAAGAGATCTAGCCTAACTTATGCATCAAATTATTAGAATGATTTCTGAAGGACCATGTGACTGAAGACTGAGTGATACTGAAAATTCAGCTTTTCCATCACAGTAGTAAATTACATTTTTTAAAATATATTCAAATAGAAATATTATTTTAAAATATAATAAAATAGTACTGTTTCACTTTTCACTGTATTTTTGATCAAATAAACAGCCTTTGTGAGCATAAAGACACACACAAAAATGCTTGAATGCTTGAGTGTTTCAACCCACATCTGGGTCAAATATGGACAAACCCAGCCATTGGGTGTAAAATGTTATTTAAAAAAAACGAACCAACTGTTGGTTTGTCCATATTTGACCCAAACATGTGCAACATTAAACGCATCTTACTGACCCAAATGTTTGAACTGTGTATTGGCAGGGGTCAATGCACAAACCTTGGTGTAAAAAAGGCCAAGGGAATTAACCAAGATGTAAGTAAGTGTTTACTGGCAAAGTGTGACTCATTTTTACACACTCGGTGTATTAAGCTTGCATGGGAACAGCTGTGTAATGGCTGGATAATATCCTGGACAAAGGCATTAATGCTCTTTGTCATTTCATGGCTGAGAGAAGGTCATCTGAAGCCACATGGCTGCTAACAGTGAAGAATTGAGTTGACATAACTGGCCGTTTCATTACACGCACTGCTATGAGTCCTATCAACACTTCGTCTTTACAGAAAACATACGTTTCTGGGGTTTCAGTTACCCTTATCCCAATGGGGAATCAAAGTGAGAACACAAACAGTTTGATACATGTCGTATGACAGTGTGCAAAGTAATTGAGCTTTTGGTAAAACATACATAAGCGTCACACCCATTCATAACCCTTTAGATTATCAGTGAGTTTGAATAGAATTTTTGAATAAATGAATCTTTCATTATTAAATTGCACATTTATATACTGTATATATAAATGTCAAATTAAAACACTGTACATTTTATTTAAAAATTAATTAGGTAAGGTTGTGAACCCAGGTGCTAAAAAAACGGTATCACAAGACTATAATTTACAGGTCTGGGTTTCAGAAGTTCAGTTTCCGTGAAGCTGACAGAAAGAAAGAGAAACACTCTAAAAGGAGAAGTCACTCCTATTTGTCAGCTGGACAAAACTCAAATAGTGTGGAACGGACAGTCCCTAGACTTGTGTAAAAATCCATCTGCGCTATATGACACTACCAACCCTGCAACGTGCAACCTCAGTCGTAATGGACTGGACAGGCTTATAAACCAGTAGGCATGACAAATAAACCCTGATAGCTGGAAGCATGAATGCATATTCATGATCATGGTTTTAATAAAGTATGTTTAGTTGAGAATATAATTTCACAATAAAATATACCAGGGAGGAAAACAGTTAAGTATCATTTCTGAAAGAGATGTTGGCAAAACATGTTTATCTAGCTGTTCAGTGGAGCTCAGAAGATAGACTCAAGGTCAAATTTTCAACATGATATCAGTCGAGAGAGAAAGAGAGAGATGATGATGATAGAGTTGCTGGAAGAGGTGAGGTAAACAGCTGCTTATACTCTTATCATTGCGGTCAGCAGGATTAAATGAACATTGCTCCTTTAATTCCCCATGAAACCACAATTTTGTGGGTTGAACTGAAGTCTGTTAACTATGAAAGTATTAATGTGTCAGTCAGATATTAATCTGACACATACTCTGAGGCAAATATAAACCACAAAGAGACTAGACTATACCCATCTTATTCCGTTCAAATGTTTGGGGTCTCTTTGCTCACCAAGATGGACATTATTTGAGCAATAAAATACAGTAAAACAGTAATATTGTAAAATATAATCAAAAGGAAATATTTTCTATTTAATTTTTATTTATGTAATTTATTCCTGTGATGCAAAGCTGAATTTTAAGCATCATTCTTCATTGTTCCGTTTAATGTGCTGATTTGCTGCTCAAGAAACATTTCCAATTATTACCAATGGTGAAATTAGTTATGCTGCTTAATATTTTGGTGGAAACCATCATACCATTTTAGATTCTTTGATGAACAGAAAGTTAAAAAAAGAACAGCATTTATTTTTTATCCAATCAAATTCTCTCTAGAATGTTCCCTCCCCTTAATTACACTGAATACCAAATAGTAAATCAAGGTTAGTTGAAAATCAAGGTTTGTGTCTGTCTGGAGTTGCACTGAATTAAATGAAAAGGTAACAAGCATTCTAAATTGTGCTGCGCTATACTGCCCATTGTCAACAGGAAATATAGTATGTTTACTTTCTATTTTAAACAAAAAAATACAGCATACAGTAAATAATGCGTAGTATTCAGCAAGTAATAAGCTAGAATTTCACTAAAAAGGTGTAATGACTGCTGGGATATAACAGTTGCTTGGGCCATGTGTACAGTAGTGCTCTGCATCATTCAGTAGGCCTCATCTAAACATACTGATCCATTTATGCCTGACCTGTGGTTGATGCCAGTTTTTCTGTGTTGTATGTTCATGGTATGAAGCTTTAAAGCTTCTAATTGAATGAGACTATACAGCACAGCAAACGAGATACATGCAAACACACACAAACTAGAGCAGTGAGTCATGGGAAGTATCCACTCTCCAACGCACAACCCCTCCACCTCATTCTGTCACTCCTGATCAGTACGGCCACGCTGCCTTCCACTCAGCACATTTAACACAGAGCAACACAGTGCAACACAGTGGGGTCAAACAGTGTTTAACTATAACTGCTAACTGATGCATATTGAGTTAGTAAAACAAACAAAATTAAGACCATGTTTGTTAATACAGTATGTTGTCTTGAGTTGTCTATTTTATAATATGTTGCCTATTTTGCTGCAATTAGATCCTTCACTCTCCTCTTTCCTGCCACTGCATAACAAATATTTCGAAAATTACGATTAATTTCCTCTCACAACACAAACATCTCGTTAATTTCACTTGTTAGCTATTCAGAATCAGAGCCCTACTGTGTGGGTTCGAATTACAAAGTGGCTTTCGGGGGAGCCCTATTTTCCGATCCTCCCTGACCCTGACTGACTTTAACGCTTTTGGTGCATGTTCGGGCATTTAAAACAATAGGTTTACCGTAAACCTATTGTTTACTTAGTAAACCGTTTACTTCAAAACGCAAGTGTCAGTCAGTGTTGTCAAGCTCTGTCCACGCCGATTCTGAATCAACCGCGCTTAGGCCTGTTACATCATGCAAATCGTGATAAAAACAGAATAACTCACATAACAATCATAAAAAAAATACTTCAATATTAAATAGGATTAGGGCCAATCCTCACAAACGCACAGATCAAGTAAGTAATTCCATGATTCTTACCTTTTGTAAATCCAAATTGACTGAGGTTGGGCTGCTTTCTTTTTGACATTTTTATTAGTATCCACAGAGTGTTCCAAAAAACGATTAGTATGTTTTGAACTTGAAGCTAAGCTAACATTCAAATACCAACTCAGTGAGAAGTTCAAGTGACGTAAAAGTAGTAATTTCAGTGCAGCACCGCCACGCATGGATGGTCACAGCAGGAGACACAGCATTGCATTTATTAGTAGAGACAGACAGATGTTCGGAAATAGTAATGTAATGAGCGAATAAACACTGACACATTTCTGATATCATATAATGCGACACAAAGGTTTTAGAGCTCCCCCTAAATGTCTCAAAGTAGCATTTCAGGGGAGCCCCGGTCCTTTTTAGGGGAGCCGAGCTCCCTTAGCTTCCCTTAGCTCCCTCGTAATTCGAACACTAACAAAATATATTTTAAGATGAGCAAAAAAAAAAAGAAAGAAAAATATTTATTTTAAAAACATATACTGACAAGACTTTATATGTTTTTATGTGTCCATAGTTGAAAAGATCACCCACCATTGCTGAAGGATTACCATACACATACCATCATATTTATATGACGCTTACAATATTTCACAATATTACCATGGTACATATCTCTAAAACATGGCAAATATCATACTTTATTGTTTGCGATAACATGACCAACTAGCAAAGAAAACCACAGGAGAAGATGTGCAGGAGCGCACCGGGAGAGGCTGGCCAGGTTTGTGTCTGACAACTCTTTGACTGAAGAGCTGGCAGGTAAAGTCACACTCACAGGTGTACGTCAGGAAAACCGCTCCCACACACTGACAGTTTGACAAGCAACAGCAAGGCTCAAACTGATTACAGCAAACATGGTCTCCTTAAGCCCACACGGGACCAGGCTGCCTGAACAGACCATATGGTAGGCCTACCGCTCTTCTGTGATTTTAACTGTATTCCCTGTCTTAAAAATTCTCTAAACCCAGCGATATGGATTTTGGGAGGGGACAGAGTGATATTCAACTTGTCCTCTGTCAAAACACGACACACTGGGCTGCTTTATCTTAAGCTGAGAGAAATTAAATGTTTTGAAATGACATTAGAAAGCGATGACTTCCAGTTAGTCGGTTGCTATTGCAAAACAAATCCAAAAAGGGACCCAAAAGCTGTCCCGTATCATCCGGAGGTTCATTTTATGGTAGAAAAGTATTTTACTCTTCTACACTGGTTCTTAACAAATAAATAAATACAAATATTTCAAATTATATTATGCTAGTTTTAATTATATACGTAATTATAAATGATATTAACACAGTGTAGTTTAATAAACAAAAGGTGAATTAATGTGTTATGTCTGTGGTTTGATTTATTTATTCAGCATTTTTTTTATCACAAATAACTGTTTTTTATGTGCATTCATCTTTTTAAAGTGCATAAATATATATTTGAAAAGTCATAATAATAACATTTCCCATTTCTCCTCTGACAACTGGTTGCAAAACAAGGTTGCAAAACATCACAATTCAGTAACCACATTTACACGCTCACACACAAGCAATTTGTCAAAGATCTGCACTTTATTATACAGTAGGCCACAATATAAACGTCACACTTCCTTTGATAACAAATTATCACTTCCCAACAGTTAAAACACTTATAGTGCCTTACATTAGGCCAGTCAAACTGTTTCCAACAATTATGGCACAAGAAACACTAAAATGTGAATTCAACAGTCTTTTAGAGCAAGATGGACAAAGAGAAGATGGCTATTTGTTTCCAAGTCACTAGCTACGTCTGAAACTGAAGTCTCGTTGCTTGACTTAAAGGCAATGTTTTTGTATAAAAGTAGCCTGTCTCCTAAAAAAAACTGGTTTCAGACTGGCTTCCAAAGCACTAGAACTTCACAACTAAAAATCAAGAACAAATTCAAGTGAACTTTAGAGATAAGCAAGCAAATATTTAATACTTATTTCTTAGTAGAAGTTGAAAAAGACATTTATGAACAAATTTACTTCTTTCTATCTCCTCATCAGATGACATTTTCTTTTCACCAACTGCCATAACACATGCATTTCTGCATTCAAAAAATGACCAGATGAAGGCATATTTTAGACACAAGCGTTATATGTCCATTTGGAATGAGACTCTCACACATTCACAGAGATGGGGTTTAATGAACCCCAGGGTACGAACTGGGTTAGACGGCAAACAGAAAAGTGAGCTCAATCCAAATATTGACTGAGGGAAAGAGGCTGCGAGAAAAACAGGAAGAGGACAGAGAGTCTTCATCGTTTAATGAAAAAGAAAGGAAGATGAACTTCAGCCATTGTTATGGAAGAAATGTGTCTTTTCTGAAAATGTTCACTTCTTTTTTTTGTGTGCCGGTAGAACAGATTCACACACACACACAAAATGTAGGCTATTTGTATTCTATGTGGATAGTGACCATCATAGCCCTCCCCCTGATTGTCCACACATTAACACTGATGAGAGAAAGGCAGCATACACTCTCACACAGAGAATACAGTAAGTAATATGCTCCCTCACTTGAAGTAGTTTTAAGTTAGGATATGGACTAAATGAAAAAGCAACGTTTTTGCTTTATAACATTACACTACCATTATCTTTCAAAACTTTAATTTAATTTGTAGCTGACATCAAAAACCTGTTTTTGAGAAAATGATGTCTAAAGATTCCACAGTTTCTGTCAGAATTAGTAAGTTCATTATTATAATTTAGACAAAAACAGGATAAGTTAAAATATAAAGTGTATTTATAATAGTGTGCAGTGCATATATAAACTATAATTTTACTGCTCCAGCTAGCTCGCAATGGCCACTGAAAGGCTTTCCTGAGGTAAATGTAACGTTACCATGTTCGCAAGCTGTTTTATTGGTGTGTTTCCACTGTTGAGACTCTTCTTCACCAGTTACGAGAGAAATTATACATTTGTTGTAGGCTACTTTATTTTTAAATAGACCTTTGGAAGTCCATTCATGTTTATTTTGTGCTTTAACTAGTAGTAGGAAAAGAAGATCGGTTAACGCGCGCGCTCTGTCACATCATGATCGAAACAGGGGTGCAGATCAGAGCAATGGGCGTGCAGAAAAGGTGAGTTGTTACAACAAAAAATAACACCTACCCCTGTGGGTGCCAACCTTGTTTACAGTACTTTAAGGCCTCCTTTAAGCCTACTTGAAGTCTGATGCCCACTACCGATCCTCACAAACTTCTCCAAATACACTTCTTCAGCGAGCATCCATTATAAAACACTCACAGTACATTCATTTTACAACTACGCGAATATATTTAAATTGTGTTCATGCAGACCTTTTACAACGCCCATTACTCCAACCTGCGATCTGTCACACCACGTTCATTTAATGCCGTCAAAACGGAATTTATCTGTTCAAGTTTCATAAAAAATGTACATAATTTGATAGATACTTTGCTTAATCAAAAAACATCGAATTCAAGTTCATTTTGCGTAGCCTATCGTTTTTTCACACACGGCACACTACTTCAGACTCAAAATGACTCAAAAGCGCGACACATGCTGTAACCAACGGAAGAAGAGGCACTTTATATTGCAAGATGTCTTCGAGAAAACTGGATTAAAGTCTCACACGTACCTATAAAAACATGGAAGATCAATTACCTGAAAATTCCTGCAAGTATATTCACACCGACTACACATTATTATGATCTGTTGCAAGGAGCTACGAGTATCCATAACAAGAAACCTTAGCAAGCTCTAAACTCAAAAAAGACACGTCTGTCTAAGAGTCAGCCTTATGATTAGCAAAAAAAGCCTATTCTCAAAGATAATATTCTCTCTCAGGGGAAGACTGAATACACAAAAAGTGCAATTTTTCACACACAATGTGCTCAGTAGCACTTATATATATATATATATATATATTCACTAACACTTATAATATGTGTGCTAAGAACTCTCCAGAGGGCTGCAAGTAAGAATAACAGCAGAGAAATTCATCCGCTTACACTTTGAAAAGTATTCAGAGTTAAGAAAAAACACTTTGTATAAAAAAAGAAGTCAAACAGTCAAGTTGTTCACAAAACGAGTCTCTAAAAGGCAATAGTATGGAATAATATTGCTGTGCCATTCCTTTGCCTAACTTTGAAGCTCAGCTTAGGCATTCCCAGAATCCTTCACTTTCTATTCTTACAGAGGAATGGTCTCAATATATTCTTCTAGATCTACCCTCCCCCTGCACTCCTGCAGGACGACCTTGGACCCTTTTGCTGTTTTCCACTCTCCATTCTTCCTCTTGTCCATGTCCTCCACCTCCCTCTCAAAATGATTTCTGGCCTCCCTAGGTGACCTGGCTTTGCCCGCACTCCTCTCCACCACCTCGTTTTTTCCCACTCTTGTCCCTGCGGATCCAGAGGCCGGAATGCGTTTCTTCCTGGGTGGCCCCCAGATGAAGTTCTCGGGCGGTTGGTAGTGGCGCTGGGCGAAGCGAAGCAGGGCGCGTCTCTGAGCGTGGTGCCGCAGTGTGTAGACAAAGTATTCCAGTGCGCTGTGACGCATGTTGGGTAATGTGCCCTCCACCAGTGCCTCCTCCAAAAGCAGACGCACCAGGGGCAGCTTGAAGCTTTCAAAGCCCAGCTCACCAAGGCTTTTCAGAATGCGAGTGATACGCAAGTAGTTGTGCTGTGACCTGGAAAGACAAGAGGTCATAGTACAAAAACTACATTTAACTTAATGTTCAACATTTTCCATAAAGCAATGTTGGTTGTTGACGAAAGAGAACATTTTATGACATTTTATTTTTGGTCATTGGAGTTTGTCAGGAATAGTGGAAAAGGGTCCAAGCATATTAAGGGGTCATTCACACAGAATGAAACCATTGCTCTCATGTTTTGCTTCTTTTGCAGTCAAGTCATTATTTTTGTTTGTTTTTTCGCACAAAAAGTATTCTCATCGCTTGATAAACTTATACTTGAGCCACTGTTGTCACATGGAATATTTTAACATTTTCTTCATTGACTTTCTGGGCCATTGAGTTTCATTCCCTTAGGCAGCCTATGTAGCAGTGATCCACCTCTCAAATTTAATCAAAAATGTCTTCATTTGTGTTCCGAAGATGAACAAAGGTCTTACAGGTTTGGTACAGCATGGGGGTGGGTAATTAATGACTTAATTTTCATTTTTGGGTGAACTAACCCTTTAATACAAAATAATAAAATATACCATATATTAATAAAAAATATACCAAATATTTACTTATGTGACCTAGTTTTAAGTATTAAAAACACTCCATATTATATACACTTAACAAATTAATTAATAGGACACAGTACCAATTAACGTTGGGATCCTGAAATTTATTTGACATGACTTAAGTTGTTTTGGCTAATCTATGGTTACACTGTAGACTTTGGTTTGACTTTTTTATTGTCCCTTTAACATGTTCTGTTGAGTAACATTGCACCTACTGTAAATGTCTACTAACTCTCATTAAAGTGTTAGTAGAGTATTAATAGACTGATAGGGATAGGGTTAGAATTAGTTGACGTACTTGCAAAGTTAAATACAGTATAGTTAGTAGGTTGTCTATTGGAGAACCATCACAATAAAGAGTTAGCGGATATTAAGCAGGGGAGTCTACTAATACTCTAATAAAGTTAATTGACATCTAGTTGTAAAGTACAGGCAGATTTTTAACTCGTTTGAAGTATAAACAATATTAAAATAAAATAAAACATCTGACAGTGCATTATATCCAAAAACAATTACATTTAAATTACATTACTGGAAAACAGGCCTTAATATCATATGCAGTGCTCTTTCTCAAGAAAACTGATCTGAAATGGATTTTCTCCTTATATATATTAAAGGGTCATTTTTGTCCAGTGTAAGATATTAAACTCAGCGTTCTCAAAATGATAGCTTTGGTACAGGCCCATTCACACTGTAATATGTGTCCTCTATGGCACAGTCCTGGGGCAATGACACACGGACAGATACGCACAGTCATCTACTGTATGTCTACCACTCAGCGAGCTGCACTGCGGATTTTCTTTCGCTCCCTCCTTGCTCATCATGTGTTCAAACTCATTTTCAACTCTCCTTACCAACTGTCTCTACATTTCTGTCCCTGCTCACATTCACCATCTCTCTAAATGTAAAAGTTTTGTATCCTATTCAGTTCTTCTCTATTTATCCTCCTCTGTGCGTCTGACCCATTTCTAGGGCCCATGCATGAGATGGTCACATGACGGTAAAGTCAGGGTCATGACCAAAATTGTGTTTCAGGGATTGGAGACTATGCCGTTTCACACATACTCCGTTTGCAGTGCGTGTTGCGGTGCGTATACGATACAGGAGCAGCACGCGCTAATAGTGCTTTCACATATGCTGCGTTTGCAGTGGCATAACGGGCATAAGGATACTAATTCCCTGGACTGAAGCATGCTAAATATGTCAGGAGACATGAGACTAAGATTAGGGAATGTAAAGAGAACTGGTGCAAGTGGAGTAGAACATAAAGTTCAGAGGAAAGGAATTAAAGAGTAAAAAGGACATAAAAACAGCAAACCGAAAAGACAACTCACTCATTCAGGTGCTGGAAGCGATCCTGCCAGTTTGGGGCCCGAGCCACATTCCCATTTTTATCCAGGAGTTTGATTCCAAAGAAATCCAACATGATCGTATATGCTAGGAGGAAGCGTCTCTTGGCTTCTCGAGTGCTTTGGAATTCCTGTTGACATCAAAAAGTCACTTTGTAAAAGGTTATCTGCACAACGACAGCAGCAGGTTATTTAAGGGCAAATAAAAAAAGAGGTGAGATGATGACACTAAAACACAACGTGCCACTGCCTGAGACCTATTTTTAGATGTTCTGACACCTTTGACTAGATGATAACACACTATTAAAAATAAAGGTTCCAATTAGAACTGAAGGATTTTACAGCTTGATATATTAGGATACATATATGAAAAAACGTTTTATTTTCTAGATGTTTATTCTATGTACAAAAACTTTGAAGTACTTAAAAAAAAATATTTATATATATATATATATATTCTTACAAAGAAGAAAGTTATTTAATAAGAAGAACCACTGAAGTATATGTCTTGACTGTTCTTTCAGATCTTGAAAAGAGGGGTTTGACTTAGGAAACATACCTTTATCTCATCCTGAGTGAGTTCTTGAGCATAAAAATTCAGGCCCTGTTCTCTGAGTGGGAAGAGCCTGTAACAGCAGTCAAGAAACAGGTTAGGATCTACCTCAAAATTAATAATTATTTCACAAGTTTCTTTGCCCATATAGCTAATAAGGTTAATTGTATTCGGCTTGCTGTCCACAGTAGAGGGGCTCAAAGAAGCAGCTTCAACTCGAGCTTAGATGTATCCCCCTGTGGGAATACTAATGCTTGGATGATGAGTATTGTAGCAAGATGCCTAAATTATATTGGTGGAGTTGGGGAGGTGGAGGGATGCCAAAACAGCTGATGCCAGAGCAAGGTGAGCGGCTGCTTAAATGCTGAGACTGCATGAGAAATTAATTGAAAGATTAGATGGGTTCACTCCTCCCGAAATTACGTTGTGAACTTCACTTATCAATTACAGAAACAACTGACAACATTGGACAATAACTATCTGCAAACATTTTAGGTAGCCTATTAAAGAAAAACATTTTGATTCATTCTGAGTAAGTAAAAGAAGTATATTAAATATATACTGTATGCATTTATCCATGGAGACTTACATTTCATTGAAGATGTACGTTTTACCCTGGGAATTGAACCCATGACCTTGACGAGTTGACGTTGCTAGCGCTACGCTTTACTGTTTGAACTACAGGAATATAGTAATTTGCTAGAATTTCATTGTATTAGCCTACATCATATATTAACTTTATATCAACCATACAAATTTCCCTGGATATCAGTATTGGCACTTGACAAACCCATATCAAGGAAAAAGAAAAAGAAAAAGGACACACAAACACACAGAGAGAGAGACAGACACAGACACACAAAGGATAAATTTCTCTCTGTCAGCAGTTTGATCCAGCAGTTTGAACGCCCACCACACACCAGTTTATTGGTGGAGAGGTATTATTATTTATTATTAAGATGTTATTTCCAAAAAAGAGCCTACCCACGAATACCAAAATCTAGAAGCGACTTCTTTTAAAAAAAACAAGGTCAAATGGGCAGATAATAAGCGGAACTGGCAACTCTGCTTTCACTGTCCTCTCATCTTTATTTACTTAAAGAACAAAATGCTAGCAACCTGACTGCTTGCACTCACTCACCGTTTATGTGTTTTTACATTCGCTAATTGATATTATGCAAATAGCCCTGCAAGCATACAGAGTGTGAAAAATTAGTAGGGGGAATGAGAGAAGCTAATCACTTTTTCCTCGGCAGGAGGGAGTGCCGAGGTACGATTGGCAGCATAAGCGCGAAGCCTGATTTTAGAACCGTGTTGTTATTTCACGCGGGCTCGGGGCATCATGTCCTCCCCCTCTTCCTCACCCGCAAAGCACAGACAAGAACGAGCAGGAGCTTCAGCTATGAAAGTGTGTGAGATGTAACAACACCCAGCTGAGAGCTTTACAAGAGCACATGACGTACTGTAGAACCACAGTTCAACCTTCATACGGCCTTCAAAGTTAGCTGAAAATCACTTTATGAGCAAATAGGACGACTCAAAGGCATGAAACTAAAAAGCAAATGACATGATGTCAATTTGAAGGCTAATTTAAGCAGTTTTTTGACTGATTAGAATAAGGTCAGTGGTTAACTTTACTTAAATCCATAACACACATTTATACCTCAAGTGTGAATACTGAACTTGTTATGTGCTTTGAAAATGTTGCTAATATCAGCAGTTGATCAAGAACAAGCTTGTGGTAACTTCAATCATTATTAAGCAAAAAATACATTTTTAAGCCCATATTGATTTAAAAATGTACAATAGTCATGTTGAAAAGTCTGATAAGGGCAAAATAAAGCAATTTGTATTGTTTTTGACAGAAGCATAAGGCGAATGCAGGTCCTACAAAATTCATACATTAGACCTTATCTTATGCACAAACTGCAGTTTGAATAAGATTCATTTCCTCTTTTTCCTCAATGATATAAGCATCATCGAAATCCAAAAGAGATGTTGGGTATTTTTCTGATACCAACAGCTTTAAAAGACAAATATGAAATATGCATTTTCATGTCTCGATCATAGACTGTAAAAAATAGTTCTTGATACATCCAAAGCTGTGATGCACCCAAGCAGCTGGATGCTTTTTCACTAAAGTGCTTGCAAGATGTTTAATTAATCATGCTTGATTTAATCTCAAATTCTTAGAAAAGCTTACATACATTCCTTCCTATAATGTGGGTTGCACTTTTCTTCTGCCATTAAGATTAAACCTTTATCGTTTGCCTCTTCAATGTAGGAAAATGGACCATTTAATCGGAAAATGCCTTCAAGTCATAGACATTTCCCAAAGATTCTTCAGTTACTAAAGAGATGATGTCAGCCAAAGCGGTCCATGAATATTTAAGCAACGTTAAACATTTAAAAATCTTTTTATCCAGTGTAGTCCTAAGGCCATCCTTTGTTGCAAAGAGGATGTGTTACTGACCCCTTGACCTGCAGATATCACAATTGTGCTGATGTCTTTATCACTGCCTTTGCCCGCTTTCATTTTGCCTTTTGCCTCGATCTACAGGATTTGCTTCTAAAGAAGATGAAGTTCATTTTAAACAGATGGTAAAGAAAAACATATCTAATCCCCCCTCCAAAAATCCCTCAAGCATATATCAGTGTGTAACTTTCTCTATTCTTTCAACGAGCAATAATAATAATTTAATAATAAGTGTCTGGCCAATAACAATTTGTGAAGACTAATAGTAATAATTAAGCCTTATTGAGCAATTACTGACTATGCACTTTATTACTCGTTAAGAAGCTTGAATATTGATGAAATGTCTTACCACTGAATGTATGTATGATTGTGCTCTAGTTTTTCATAGTCTCCCCTCCATTTAGTAAGGATTTCTTCAATATAAATACCTGGGGGGACAAAGAAAAAAATAATAAATCATCACAATGGGCCAAGCTCAGAATAAGTAACTTAAAACTCTAATAAAGAGACTATTCACCCAAAAATAACAATTCTGCCAAACAAATTTCTTCATTTCTTCCATGAAAATCAAAGGTCAAATAGTGAATAATGTCCTGGTAATTCTTTTTCATGCAGACAGTCTCGAAAAGAATCCAAAAACGCCATTAAATATCTTATCTTTAGTCCATAAGGTTTTTTTTTACAATAAGCATACCAAAATTTAAGTCGTTATTGATTTGTCTTCTCTTCCAACAAGCTCTTAACTTGACAATTACTGGAACCTTGATCATTTAAGTTGTACAAATAAGTGAAATTTGTGAACAAATCATTCAGATCTATTTTATGAACGTTGAGAAAAATGATTCATTCTAGTGTCAGACATCACTTATTCTTCTAATGAACACATTAACATGGTAATGAGAAAATTCTGTCATAATTTACTCACCACTTGTTCCAAACCTGCTTGACTTTCTTTCTTCTGTGGAACACAAAAGGAGGAATATGACCATTGTATGGAGAAAAAACCTTTTGACATATCAACATATCTTCTTTTAATGTTCCACAGAAATAAAGGAAGTCAAAGCTTATATCAGCTTGTTTTTTATGACATGAGGGTGAGTAAATGATGACATAATTTTCATTTTTGGGTGAACTATCACTTTAAGAAGACACACAGGACTGTGTGTTGTTTCAGAGTGGAAATAGATGTGTAGGTCATCTGTGACATGGAAACACTGTAATCTCTGGGGGACACAGAGAACAGCGTGTGTGTGTGTGTGTGTGTGTGTGTGTGTGTGTGTGTGTTTCTCCAAAAACAGCAGTGAAGCAGTTGCTGCCATTAAATGCTTGCACAACAGATTCAGTTAATTCTCAAACATGCCCACAATAACCAATCAATGGCTCCTCTGAGATGTCTTCACTGTCTGCCAGCCTAAAGTGGCCCTGAGGGAAAACATTCAGCTAATGAAGCACTCCAGAACCCATGTGCTTCCTTCACACCAGCTGGCATGTGTATTCAGTTGTAAAAACTGCTTTATGTTTGTCTAGGTAAAAATGTAGTATGTATGTTCATGTCTTTTGTAATATTCTTGTGTTGGCAGGTAAAATATTGTAGGTGGGACTGACTGGCCTTTAGCAAAATCTCTTTTTAGACGGACACATTTAATCCACAGCAATTTTAAGAACACGTCCAGTGTAATATGGAGGTTAAAGCAATAGTTCAACCAAAAATTTTAATTCAGTCACTATTTACTCACCCAGATCTCATGTTATTTAAAACCATGGCTACAGAAAACAGAAGGATACGCTTTTCTGTAAATAATGCCAGGTCACATGCTGACCACGGCTAAGAAGATCCAAAAACAGCATTAAATTATGAAAAAAGTTGTTGTTTTTCTTCTTCAATTTCAGCTGTTTTTCATTAATCAGCCAATCCAGCAAGATCTGTCTTTGAGCTGAACAAATGATTCGGAATAGTTTTGTGAACCACATAAACCAATTAATTGATAAGATATTATTCAAAATAATTATTCAATCTCATAACAGACATCTGTAGGTACTGTAAATGTAAATGTAAAACTTTCATTAGTATTAGACAAATTTGGAACAAATAAATAATGAGTTGTACGAATGAATTTACATTTTCTGGCCAAACTACTCCTTGAAGTGTTATAATAATCATGGGTAAGGACTCTCTGGAATAACCTTCCTGAAATTGTTCGAGGCTCTGACTCGCTGTCCCAGTTTAAAAATAGTTTAAAGACGCATCTCTTTAGCCAAGAATTCGCATAATGCTTACCTTTTATACTACTGTTGAATCAGATCGAATGGATTAATATTATGAATAGCAGTTATGCTAATTACGGTATTTCTCATCTGCTTTTCTGCTGTTATTAGGTAAATAGCGTTCATCAGCTCCAGTTTGTATCAAATCTCTCACAGAGACTTCAGACGCACCAACACTTGGGAAGAGATGACTAAACGCCTGTGAAGAGATGACTCGACACCTGTGTTATGCCCTAAATTAATACATGATAAACTACCTGTATCTTTTCTATGTACATTTCTGAAATGCACTTTTTGTAAAGTTGCTGTATTGTGAAAATACATTTGAATTGAATTGAATTGAATTGAATCAAAGATCGTTTGTGTGAATCATGGTTTGAATCTTGCTGAATTACCAGCTCAGATCATTATTTCCACCAATGTTTCTTTTCCTGAACTGGCTGCTTGTTATTACTATAACACAATTTACCCAAGTAACAATTAAGGCACAGTCTCATTATGAGAATCATGGGACTTCCAGAGAGGAAGTTCCTTTAATATTATGGTGGTTTAAAAACAATAAAGCATATTTGAATAAAGGAAACAGACTTGCTCTTGTGAAAAGAAAATCCCTCCACTATGGTACAATTCAGTGCACATTTAGAGCACATCACTCCCGATGTAAAATGAACACATACGAAGGAATTTTAAGAAACACACCACGATATTGCCAAAAGGACACCCCGCCAAATCACTGAATTCAGGTGTTCCAA
Source organism: Pimephales promelas (assembly GCF_988280905.1). Lineage (NCBI taxonomy): Eukaryota > Metazoa > Chordata > Actinopteri > Cypriniformes > Leuciscidae > Pimephales > Pimephales promelas. The sequence continues at coordinate 15,258,892 of NC_142779.1, forward strand.
CCACTTTTATGGCCACAGTTGTATATAATCTTATTAAAATCTTATTAATCATATTAAACCCTACAGATTAAGAGTGGAATGCCATTAAAGTTCATGTGCATGTAAAGGCAGATGTCCCAAAACCTTTGGCAATATAGTGTAAGTGATGGCCTGCTTTTCAGTCCAGATCCCACTGTACAGTCTTATCCTTCTTTCATTAAACATATAATCAAACACACACTCACCGTCCGGCACCAGGGGGATCTTATTCAGATAGAATCTCAGATTGCGATATTCATTCGGCTGACGAGGCTCCTTGTAGTTCTGAGCAACAAAATCCGAGAATAAAACCATTGACAAAAGGATAAAGAGAGAGTGGGAGAGCAAAAAAAACAAAAAAACAATTGAACATCTAGTCTTAATTTTTTTTTCTTTTTGACCATACGGCAATATTTACTGGAAACTTTTATATTCAAAGATGATCGGCCTCTGAGCTCTGCATGAGAAATCTAAAGAGAGTAGATGTAACTCTTTACCGGATAACTGTGACGATACTTGTACAAGTCCTTTGCGGCATAAAAGCTCCTCTTCATCCTAGTGGAAGACTCCATTATGTCACCAAACTGTGTGAGAGGAAGAGAGCGAGAGGAATGGAATGGTTACATAGGCAGTGAAAGAGAGTATGAATGACTTCACTCATCAGCATCTGAGCTACATTGTCACTGCTCTTCCACTGGGATGCAAATGCTTCTAGACGGGAGAGAGGAGCTCCATTTTGTAGACTACTGTATGTACTTTTTCCTAACTAATTCATGACCATTTTTAGCTCTCAGCCTCTTGTAATGTTCAAACACTGAACATCTTTACGGCTGAGTGAAAGCGCTGCACAGAAGGCTTGCACTCTACACACAACATAAAGCTGTTTGCTTGTTGGGACCAATGACATACTGAAAGGCCTGTGAAGCTTATTAATTAATAACATTATATTCAATTACATAAACGCTTTATATTATGGTCTTTGATGCAGGGTTTTAAAAAAAACTATTACGGTGTGTGTGAAAAGCTGTTATCAAAATCTTAGTTTCAAATGAATAAAAATCCAATTTCCTTCTTCTGCTGACAGCAAATTCAAGAGAGCAAATTTCCCTTGAGGAAATAGGTCACATTGAACAGGTCACAGTCTAGGTGGCCTTAAAATCCAGAAATCTTGAGAGAACATCAGCCATTTAAAACAAATTACTTCTAACAAGGGCAAAGATTTTGCCCACCCTCCCACTTTTAACCGGTCTAAGAAAAATCAACTCTGTGACACAACTTCTTCCCTTTTTCTGGTTAATTTGTTCAATCATTTTGGTGTTTCATATTATCTCATGTATGTACCGGTACATCTGCATTATTTTTCTATTTTCTTCTACTACTACTACTACTTTCCCCCGTATACCAGTAAAATTGCTTCTGGAACCAGAAAAAATGTAGGGCGCGACTTCAGTCCATCAGGAATTGATTGGATCATTTGATCGTTTTGGTTTGCTAATGCTGTGATCATGCCATGTGAGTGACAGGTTGTTCAGCCTTGTGCTATAGCAAGCACTTCATCAGAGAAGAGATGTTGGTGCAAGCAAGTGGGAGTTATTTTGAGTAAAGATTAAAGAACATGCATTTTATTTGTAATTGTAAAAAATATTAAATTAATATTGTGCATGGAAACATCATAACAAATATGATCCATTTAGATTTCATGGCGACTTCAAGTTTTCTTCTTTTTTTTTTTTTTTTTTTTAGAAGAAAATTACAAGGGGTCACCACCCCTTGATATAGTAACTGTTTTGGTCAAATTTGATTAGCCTACATTTGACTAAATTAAATAGGCATAAATAGACCAAAATGCTGAAAGGCCAAAAGTAAAAGGTCACTGGTTCTTCAAATATAGGTCAAATTTTGGGACACTTTTAAAATATTAATTATTAATATAATGTTCTTTTAATATTGTCTTTTTAATATTAATATTACAATGTTCGTGTTAATATTAGCATAATTACCAATGTCACAAAGCCAACGTCTGATTACTAAAATTAAGAGGTCCTACAGGGACAATATAATGACACGACATATCCTACATCTGTTCGCTATTTAGCCAATATTTTACTCAAAGGTACAATTTTCAGTGTAGTTGTGCTCTTTACGCCAGCATGTCCAATTTTATAATAATTATAATGTTATGGTAATAGGTTGACAAACCAATTATTAGGCTACTCCACACTGCCATACGCGCTTGCAATTCCTACAGATGCGACTAATGACCGTTTTCAGTGGTTATCCATTTCTTTTGTTATCTTTTAGTGCTCGTGAATGATGAGAAGCACCTGCGGTGGTCCGTGATCCTGCTGTTCGGCTCCTCTGACGGCATCCGCCGGGCTCACAGACTCGGAGATACCGCTGTCCTCCTCCTCTCCTCCCGGCTGATGCTCGTCGCTCTCCGAGTCCGTTTCCCACGTCGAGTCGCATTCTTCCACTGTGCTCGGCTCCTTATATCTCCAGCTGCCCGTCAGATTGCCCATTTAAACCTTGTCCTCCGTGCCTACATAGTTAAAAGTCCTCTTACGGCACAGGATCGAGCTTTAATATGATGTAAAGCTGCCGTTCGTGTTGCTTTTATGTGACTAATGGGGGGATTTCCAGCGCTCTGATGAGAACACACCCCCTTCTGCCCAGAGATCAGCACGAGATGATGATGATGAGGAAGAAGATGATGTGCTCGCAGGATTTAAGTTGTAACAATAGGCTACATCAATAAGGATCGATACATCGACCAAACACTAACGAGACAATTGTATCGTTGCAACGTGTAAAACAAATTGATAAGGTAAGGTGTAAGATGTCCAGCCCTGATGGATGTTCATACTGACTGTTTTTGAAAATACTTTTTTTTTACTCTAAATACATTTATTTGTGTTATTAGAAGGTAATTTGCATTAACATCAAAAAAGTAATGTGATTACAATGTATGTAACTTGTAATGCATTGCTTTACACGTTACACCCAAAAAAGTAATCTGATTATGCCCATTACTTTTAATGCATTACTTTACTCGCAACATCAGAAAGTAATCTGATTACCATACCAATAATTTGATTGATTGGTTTGTTTACACACAATATTGCAGTGTTATTACTGTATTGTTTAATACTGCATGCTGAAAATATCTTTGAAAAATTTGTGCAATAATAAAATACAGCCCATTCTCACCCCCAAGGCGTCACCTAACTGACGCCTTGGGAAGCATTTGGACATGCAATATTTCAAATCTTGTGTTACATGTCCTAAGAGCAATAGGAAAAAAAAATCCTGACTGAGGTTATCATAATTCATGCAGGAAAGGGATAAAAACATCCATCCTGCTAGAGTGCTCTTGATCTCCTCTTCACTGATTTTGGGATTTTTGAATTGCAAACTTCATTTCCCAGTGTCCTTTAGCTGTGCTCTTGAGTGTTGTGATAACATTCAGCTTTGTCTTATCTTGATAATGTTTCTCTATATTAGCCCTTGTGCTTCCTGAGTTTCTTTGGTCTTTTCTTTTGTAGGATGTTGTTGCTGACTTTCAGTTCTGCCCCCTGATTATCTGGATTTTCCTGTAGACCTATTTGGTTGTTTTGCTTATTTGCTATTATTCTATGAAATGTTCTCTGCACTTGGATCCTGCCTTGTGTTGGCTTGCCTGCCAAGATTTATCATCACAGGGATACAGTACATAACATTTTCTCTCAGAGAGCTCAACGTAACAAATAGGCTTACTGTTAAAATGTTATGTACTGTATCCCTGTGATGAATCCCTTCGATTTGATCATAACTTGTCGAATAAAATCCCCAGAATCATTCACTGGATTCACAATGCATGAAATTCCTCTTGTCAAAATTCTATGGATCAGCCTAAGCAATTCAAAATGAACCTGAAAGTCTGAAAATATGAGCTTGCATAAACATTTTCAAAGGGTAAATCAATTACATGATGTTATGTGGATGCATTCATTTTCTATTTACAGGAAAATGCATCTTTAAAAGGCCACTAGATGGCACTACCACTTGTAAAAAGCTTGAGATGAAGCACGCGCAGTGAGCTGAGCTGCAGAAGGATGAGGGCTGAGGTTGGTGTGACGAGGTCAACCGCAAGTCATTTGCACAATACGTCAAGCATGATCATGTGTCAGGACTCAGGAGCAAGTTCAGTCCTTTCGATCTCAAATCAGACCTCAACTCGACATGGCTAAAGAGGCTAGATCTTAGTATGTTGACTTGAGTGACTGAGACAGGAGAATATCACAGTCAAGCCTCTTTAGAAGACTTATTTTTTTACATTAAATGGTTGGAAGAGCAATTATGACTAAAGATCATCAGCAGACCTAAATCTTGATTCTTTTCAACTCTTGTTCTCTATCTTTTTCAGTCAGGGTATATTCGTTAGCCCACTAATTCAGCCGTTAACAATCAATATTTGACTGATACCTGTTTGCCTGAACTACTTTGAAATATTTTAACTGGTGCCCCGCCTCTTACTTCTCAAACCTCTTACTTTATGCCGCTCTATGGTATCATGCTGGGAACACAGAATGTGCTTTGCAAATTACCCATCGCTTGTTAGTAAATGGCGTGTACCACAGCTTGCTTTGCTGATTGCTAGATGTGATTGGCAAACAGTTTGCCAGAATATACCCTGACCTTTTTCTCCTCTCTTTTCATGTCGATTACAATCCTAAATAATGGACTTACTGAATCCCAGTTCACTCTCTCTATTGTTCATCATGCTATAGAGCATTTATAATTAATTTATCACTTTGCCTCTTCTTGTCTCTCTCCATCTAGTTTTCCTCTCTATCTCTCTCATTGCCTTCTGTTCTCCTTTCAGCATGAATCGTGTGTGAGTGTGTGACTTTAGCAAAGTGGATAGGCTCTCCAGTGACTGTGGGGTAATTATCCTTCATCACAAGTCATGCTCTGCTGCTTCCTGCCTGTTGGAGGCTGGGAGACAGGCCCATCAGTGCAACTGTTTCTGAGGCCTGTACAAGAGGGGATTCCAGATCACTGAAAGCTTGTCGATATACCAAGCTGACATGACATTCTCTCATTCTTGTTCTCAGTCATCCACTCAAAAACTGCGTTTGTTGGCGTTGGTCAGGGTTTGTTGGTGTCAGTTGGGGCAGTAATTTTTCATCAAATTCTAAATCCAACAGCCAAATTGTTTGTTGGTGTTTGTCTGTGCGGTGTGGATTGGCCTTTAGATGACGAAGTTTGTGAAACATTAGCAACACATTATTAGCGGTTTGATAATGTAGTCAAGCAAAGGGCTAATCATATTAATTACTGTTTTGTGCCTGACGTTGTAGAGAGCGATTCATAAAACACATTACCATCCTGACATCGACTTGTAGACGAGGCTCATTTGCATATTCATGGACCCACGTATACTAAAACAAGAAAGCTATTTTAAGGCATGAATTAATATTTTTCACTGGGATAAAACTTTTAAATATGCCATTTTGGTAATCAAAGATTAGGTTTCAGAATTACATTTGATTTGATTGTTACATAGTTCATGAATACAGAGTTACAGGCAAATCATGCTCCTCATTACCATGGTTATGTTTAAAAAAAATAATTATATAATAAGAAACTATATGTGTCACAGACTAGAAGGACACAGATGGATGAGGGTAAACCAGGTTTATTGAAACAGGTGATATGGTAGACAGCAGGTGAGTAGATAATGGGGAAAAGTTCAGTAATGGAACGGGAAACAGTCTGATGATGTGTATCTTATCTTGAGCAGGACTGGCAGATGGAGAGCTGAGGCAGCGGACAGATGAGCAGAGGAAGACCGGGGACCAGGAGCAGAAGAGGAGCAGTCAGGACGAAAGTCAGCGGGTAAGTATTTCTCAAAGCCAGGGAGTAGAGTAGCGGGAGTCTGTAGCCGATGTGTCGACGAGACCAGACGGTGAGTGACTGTGAGGAGTGAGTTTATAAAGGGAGGATGATTGGGACGGTGATTGATGCGGGCAGGTGACGGTGATTAGAAGGCTGGGGAGCTGGAACGAGTGGGCGGAGTGAAGGTGTCTGGTGCTGACGCAGATGGATCCGTGACAGTACCCCCCCCCCACGGCCAGCTCCAGCTGGCGGACGGGACCGACGACGGGGACGACCACGGCCCCGGGGCGCTGGACGATCTGGGTGGGTGGTGTGAAAGTCCTGGAGTAATGAGGGGTCCAGAATGTCCTCCCGGTTGACCCAACATCTCTCCTCAGCACCGTATCCCTCCCAGTCCACGAGATATTCCAAGCGGCCGCCCCGTCGTCGGGAGTCGAGGATCTCATGGACTCGATAGATGTTATCGTCTTCGGGATCTGCAGGAGGAGGGGGCACCTCCGCAGCACCAGACCCTGGGGAAGAAGGAGAGAGAGGGTTAGTGTAGGGCTTCAGCAGGGAGACGTGGAAGGTGGGGGCGATGCGGTAGTGAGCGGGGAGGACCAGCCGGTAGGTGACGGGGTTGATCTGCCTCTGTATCGCGAAAGGTCCGATGTATCTGGGACTCAGCTTCCGACAGGGCTGTCGGAGACGGATGTCCCGGGTGGAGAGCCAGACCAGTTGTCCGGGAAGGTAGTGAGGGGTGTCGGCGCGGCGAAGGTTGGCCTGGTTCTGGTGTCTCCGAACAGCCCGCTGGAGGTGAGTATGGGCTGAGTCCCAGACTCTCTCGCTCGTCTGGAACCAATGGTGGACTGCTGGGACGTCTGATGGTTCTCCTGACCAGGGGAAGAGTGGAGGTTGGTAGCCGAGTATGCACTGGAATGGGGTGAGTCCGGTGGTGGTTTGTCGGAGAGAGTTCTGTGCATACTCGGCCCAGGGCAGGTAACGACTCCAACAGTCCTGATGATCGTGGCAGTATGACCGCAGGTACCTCCCTATCTCCTGGATCTTCCGCTCAGTCTGGCCGTTTGACTGGGGATGATAACCCGAAGTGAGGCTGACGGTCACTCCCAGAAGGTTGAAGAAGGCCCTCCAGACACGGGAGATGAATTGGGGTCCTCGATCGGAGACCACGTCCTCTGGGATACCGAAGTTCCGGAAAATGTGCTGGAACAGCGCCTCCGCTGTTTCAAAGGCTGTAGGTAGGCCAGGAAGGGGGATTAGCTTGCACGCTTTAGAGAAGCGGTCTACTACTACTAGGATGCAGGTGTGATTGTCAGACACGGGCAGGTCGGTGACAAAGTCCACTCCGAGGTGGGACCAGGGTCGAGTGGGTATGGGAAGAGGGACCAGTTTACCTTCTGGGAGATGACGGGGAACTTTGGCCATGGCACAGACTGAGCATCCTTTGACGAACCGGGAGACATCCTGGGCCATACCCGGCCACCAGTAGCGCTGTTGGACGAGCGAGAGAGTGGACTGGCTGCCTGGGTGTCCAGAGCCCGGAGAGGAGTGAACTGAGTCCATGAGGGACAGGCGTAAACGAGTTGGGACATAGACCCGTCCCTCCGGACCTCCCGGCGGAGCAGGTTCAAGCTGTGTGGCTTCGGCGATGTGATCATCCATGCTCCACTGAATGGGGCTGACCACCACGGCTGGAGGGAGAATGGTTTCGGACTCAAAAGGAGGGACCTCGGGTTGGAACTGACGCGAGAGAGCGTCTGCTTTCACATTCTTATCTCCGGGGCGATAGGTGACTGAGAAATTGAAGCGTGTGAAGAACAGGGCCCAGCGGGCTTGACGGGGATTGAGTCTCTTGGCCTCTCGGAGGTACTCGAGGTTACGGTGGTCCGTGATCACTGTGAAAGGGTGTTGGGCTCCCTCCAGCCAGTGCCTCCATTCCTCCAGCGCGAGTTTGATGGCCAGTAACTCCCGGTTGCCGATGTCATAATTCTGCTCCGCCGGGGACAGTTTCTTGGAGTAGAAGGCGCATGGGTGGAGTTGAGGTGGGTTCCCCTGCCGCTGAGAGAGGACCGCTCCTACCCCCGAGATGGAGGCATCCACTTCGACGAGGAACGGTAGGGCCGGGTCCGGAAGGGCCAGGGTAGGAGCGGAGCTGAAGGTGTACTTAAGGTCTTGAAAGGCGCGGGTGGCTTGGTCGTTCCAGGATAGAGACTTGGCCCCACTCTTGAGAAGGTTGGTGAGGGAAGAGCTGATGGGACTGAAGTTCTGGATGAACCGGCGGTAGAAATTGGCAAACCCCAGGAAGCGTTGAAGCTCCTTACGGGTGGTGGGTTGTGGCCAGTGGAGTACCGCTTCCACCTTCCTCTGGTCCATGGTGATTCCGTGGGGAGTGATGATGTAACCGAGGAATTGGATGGTGCTTTGGTGGAATTCACATTTCTCCAGTTTGAGATAGAGGTGATAATCTCGGAGCCGGGTGAGTACTGTTTGAACGTGATGGATATGAGAGGTCAGGTCGGGGGAGTAGATGAGGATATCGTCGATGTAAATGATGACAAACTGGTTGAGGAGATCGCGGAATATCTCATTCATGAAACCTTGGAAGATGGCGGGTGAGTTGGACAATCCGAAGGGCATCACGAGATATTCGTAGTGCCCCGCGGGGGTGATGAAGGCGGTCTTCCACTCATCTCCTTCCCGGACGCGGATGAGGTTGTAGGCACTACGAAGATCTAGCTTGGTGTAAATGGATGCCCCTCGGAGTTGTTCCAGGGCGGCTGGGACCAGAGGAAGAGGATAGCGGAATTTGACAGTAGCTTGATTGAGGGTACGGTAGTCGATGCAGGGGCGCAAGCCTCCATCCTTTTTCCCCACGAAGAAGAAGCTCGAAGCGGCAGGGGACACAGATGGTCGGATGAATCCGTGGTCGAGGGCCTCCTGGATATACTCCCCCATGGCCTTCTGTTCCGGGATGGACAGAGGGTAGATCTTACCTCGTGGTAGGACCGCCCCGGGCAGCAGATCGATCGCGCAGTCCCATGGCCGATGTGGAGGTAGGGTGGTCGCTTGGTGTTTATCGAAGACATCCTGGAACGCCCGGTAGGGAGAGGGGATCTCGGGAGGATGTTCCACAGGTGGGCTCTCCACGGAGGTGGTGGAGAGGGGAACGACCGGAGTGGTGGCAGGAACGGAGGTTCTCGTCACAGATGGCAGGCAATGATGGAAGCAGTCCTTACCCCACCGTAGAATCTCCCCAGTGGACCATTGGACATGCGGGGAGTGGATCTCCAACCAGGGGCGTCCCAGGATGATCTCGGCCGTGGAGCCCTCCAGCACCAGGAAAGATATCTCCTCCTTATGGAGCCAGCCGATCTCCAGTCCCAGGTCGGGGCTACGATGTCCTACCCGGCCACGCCCCAGAGGTTGACCGAGGATGGTCTGTACCTGCAATTTGTGAGGGATGGATCGTTGCCTGGTTTGCAGCCGGTCTAAGGTGGACAGAGCGATGAAATTGGCCGCTGATCCGGAGTCGATCAGCGCCTGAACTGGAATGGAACGGTTCATATAAGTGATAGTGGCCGTAGTATATTTCAAGGAGGAAATGGGTAGTGGTAGGTGGACTGTACTCACAGCGGGTCGGGGTGGACGTATGGGGCAGGAGGCGAGTAGGTGGCCGGAGGCTCCGCAGTACAGGCACAGACCGCTGGTGATGCGCCGATTTCTCTCGGACACGGGCAGTCGCGAGGCTCCAATGTCCATCGGCTCTGGTGCTGGAGGACTGTGATGACGGGGCGCTGGACGAGGAGGTGGAAGTGCAGGGCTGTCGAGCTGGCATGCAGTGCGTCGCTGGTCGATGCGAATGGATCGCTGAATGATGCTCTCTATTCCGACGGTGTCGTCATAAATCGCGAGCTGGAGGCGGATGTCAGGATTCAGGCCATGACGGTATGCGGTGATGAGCGCGCTCTCGTTCCAGCCGAGAGTGGCGGCGAGGGTGCGGAACTGCAGTGCATATGAAGCGACGGACGATCTCCCTTGCCGCAGCCGGTACAGCTGATCTTGGACCGAGATGGAATGTGCAGACTGCGAGAACACTTCGATGAAGTGACCGGAGAAAGCGGAAAACGTCCGAGTAACTGGACCTCGATCCTTCCAAAGGGCATGAGCCCAATTGAGCGCTCGGCCTCGCAGGAGCGAGATGAAGAAGGCGACTTTAGATCGTTCGGTGGGGAAGGCTGATGGATTCATCTCCATGTAGAGCTCGCACTGCAAGAGGAAGCCGCTGCACTCCTCCTCCTCGCCAGAGAAGGGCGCTGGTTGGGCCATGGGACTGACAGAGGCAGATGGGGAAGAAGTGGTGACGGTGGATGTGGCGAGTGCTGGAGCGCTAGTCCGGGGAATGGTAGGAGAAGGTGGGGTCGGTGTAGCGCTGGTGCTCGGGGTAGCTTGCAGCATGTTGTTGGTCTGGTCTTCTGTCACAGACTAGAAGGACACAGATGGATGAGGGTAAACCAGGTTTATTGAAACAGGTGATATGGTAGACAGCAGGTGAGTAGATAATGGGGAAAAGTTCAGTAATGGAACGGGAAACAGTCTGATGATGTGTATCTTATCTTGAGCAGGACTGGCAGATGGAGAGCTGAGGCAGCGGACAGATGAGCAGAGGAAGACCGGGGACCAGGAGCAGAAGAGGAGCAGTCAGGACGAAAGTCAGCGGGTAAGTATTTCTCAAAGCCAGGGAGTAGAGTAGCGGGAGTCTGTAGCCGATGTGTCGACGAGACCAGACGGTGAGTGACTGTGAGGAGTGAGTTTATAAAGGGAGGATGATTGGGACGGTGATTGATGCGGGCAGGTGACGGTGATTAGAAGGCTGGGGAGCTGGAACGAGTGGGCGGAGTGAAGGTGTCTGGTGCTGACGCAGATGGATCCGTGACAATATGTCTTATTGAAAAACATAAACTGCAAGTGCCGTTTCCTCACACTTTTGGAGTATGCCTTTTGATTTCTCTATGAGCTGCTGTAAGACTGGAAAACTGATGGAATCAATCTGACCAGTGTCCTCTGAAGACAAAAGGACCTTGCTTGCAAATTAACATGTGAACAACACACACACACATGCAGAGATCACTCACACAGGAATATATATGGTTTTAATGTGAATGTGATAATCTTTAAGGATTGTTTAGAATCATTTTAAAGGTCTCAGGGTGACTGGTAATAATGTCTCATTTCCAAAGAAGTAAATCAAAAGGTAATAAGTTCTCAAGAATATAGAAATATCTTGCACACAGAAGGGATGTGTCTCTGAGTCAACACCTTCTGAGATTGTCTGAATGTTAATTTCCACTGTTCTTAACAGATGGCCAAAAGTTCTACCCCCAGTAAGTATGTTGGGGGAATACAGTAACTTTTCATAGTAACCTGATGATTTACAGTACATTTCAGGTAAGTTCTGGCTATATAAGGAAATGCAACGGAGAGTTCAGGGCTGCTTTTTCTGTATCAGATCGGCTCCTGATGCTGTGTCGTTGAGACTCAGCATTCATTTATCTTAATGTTGGGTAAAAGATCCTTTGTTTTAAAACACTTGATAGTTTGCATTGATTATCTTTCAATTGATTGTGGAATTGTAATAATACATTTACCATAATAAATTGTTATATTTGATTACTCTAACAGACTTTGACTTTATTTTCATTAGAGTTAAAGGAATAGTCAAACACTAATGTGTATTTAAAGATGCACAGAAATCATTGTTAAACATTGTTTATGGAGTCAGATGAAACGAGTTAATACATAAGATTAAATGTTATGCATTTAATTAAAAATCACTTTGCCGTGGGAAAGACGGAACACGCATGACACCTTCGCCTCGAATCGAACACCGTCTTTGGATCGATTTTGTGGCCTTTACACTGCAAATAAAAAACAGCACTTTCTATCGAGGTCTCCCTTTCAGGAGTCCTGGGGCTCCTGATGGCCAGTACATGTGTAACAGGCATTTAGACCTGTTCAATCCCATCCACTGAAAGGATGTCTATTGAGTCAGGAAAGAAATCAAGAGGCGTTTCTGAGCAATTTGACAATCATACTTAGCAAACTGCTTGGGAGCCATTGTGGATTTTATAGCTGTTTTCTCATTACCAAAGCCATTTGTGCCAGGCTATGTGAGAGGAAAACAACAAAGCAACAAGCAGAATGAGGAGAGGTGGGCGGTGAAACTTAAAGAGGAGGCGGAAATAATAATGACTTCAGCTTCACATCGGTTAATAGAACCGTAAGGAGCATGCATGCTCCTGAGTCAGCATGTAGGACCTGCTGAAATGAGCTTAAATCTCTTGGTGGACATCCAAGGCTAATTTAAATGGCTCGGGCGGCTGTTGGCAGCTCAATGACTGCCTGTCTCACCAAATGCTGTGCCTGACAGAAGCTACAGGCCTGAGTGATGCTGTCAGGGGACCCTTGAACTTACACTGTTCTGTACCACAAAGCTCAATCGGCTAGTTGGTCTAATGAGTGATTTAGATTTAATGATGCCATAAACACAATACTCATTACGAGTTGATTCATAATTTTAAAATATGATGAAGGCGAGACATTCATCAAGAATGTCTTCATGGTATCGTTTCGTTTGCAGGGAAGAAAAGCTATTTTATCGCATTCCAACAAATGACAACCAAAATCAAATCCATAGAAGCTTGTGAACAGTTTTGAAGTGGTTGTGTGCACGTTCTGCTAATTCACAAGCCAAGTAAGAATCATACTCACAAATGTTAAAATACAAAACTCAGCAATGTGATGTTACTGAGCAATAGGCAGTGGGTTTAATCAGTGACATAGTTACTAGATTTGATTTCCGGCATCATACCGTCACCCACTCAACCTGCTTCTTTTAGTGTTTTTACACATCGAAAAAGCATATTTATGAAGGTAATATGATGTCATACATTTAATGTACACATACTGTACATGTTACATAAATAAATAAATCATGATTGCTTAAGCTGTGCACCATTAGGTTGACTATATGAGTTAATACTGAATTTGTGTGAGAAAAAAAAAAAACGTGGCAAAAGTGGAAAAATATTGAAATACTGGGCCGTGTAGGGAAACAATTTTCTGTGCCCAGAATTGACGCATCAGAAGATACCGCAAAATAGTACGCAAAGATGCTGCTAATCTTTGCTGACGAAATGGTGGTAACACATTTTCCACTAAGGCCTCACTTTTAGTTCTACCACAATAACACAGTCTCATCCCAAGAAGTCATACAACTGACGCTTTTGACCATACGTCCCCACCAAACAACAAGCCTTCTTCCACATAGATATCCATAAGAAAGGCTAGTCTCGTCCGTGCTGCTGGCCAATGGAGGTCGTCGTCTGCACCTGGCGGCCATCTTGTCACAGGAAGCTCGCTCACTCGTAAACATTGTGTTTTAAAGGGGCATGTATTTTTTAAATAACCATAACTTGCAATTTTCTGCTGATTTTCAAATGGTTTGGTTTGTTATAAACGTCAGAGACGTAATTATGACACTGCATTCTTATGAATAATAAGTGTATAAATAAATAATCATCCAGGAGTAACCGTTTGTTATTTCATCAAGATGTCAACGAGATAAGATTTGTGTTGGTGCTGACCACTCATTTTACATCAGGAATCACAGAGCCCGCCAGAAAGCTTGCCTGACAAGATGGCCGCCGGTGATGACGATAGAGACTCCGCCGAAAGACATCTAGCCTTCATTATGGATATCTATGTTCTTCCATATCTGAGTCGCTACGGGAAGAAGCATGATTTCCTTCCATCTTGTGATCTCTGCTTCATGGTTCAGACCAGACATGCTTCAGACCTTTTACTGTCTATGTTTCACACACCGTGTTGCCAACAGCCCGATTGCTTAATTACAATTAAAAATATCACAAAACATACCTAAAAATGCTGTTTCTTTCACTAAATAGCCTAAATAATAATAATAATAATAAAATATTATTACATGAATTAAAGTTTGATTACATTAAGAATCGCGAGAACAGTTTTAGATCAGGCTACTGGGGTCCTAGCTGGGACTCGTCTCTTCAACACACCGGTCGGGTTCCACAGCAACCTTTATCTTCTGCCTCGATGGCAGGGGATGCAAGTCTTTCAATTCAATACAGACAAATCGCGCCTCTTCATAACACAAAGTACAAACTTTCCTGCATCTCGTCCTCTCTGCTTTTCACTTCTTCCTCCCCTATTATCAGAATCACGTGTCTGCAAACCAGACAGTAACATAGTGTCGGCCCAGATCCGGCCCACATCTGGGCCATGTGGAATCCATGTGTACCAGATGTGGCCCGTATCTGTGCCAGAAAGCAATCTCAAAGTATTTTCCATAGACTGTAAAAAAAAAAAAAAAACACACACATTTCTCTGGAGTTCATGACATCTGATACTGTGATAAAATGATAGAACTTGGTTAATTCAGAAGAGTTCTTGCAGTCACCCAATAAGGAAATTTTTACAAAGGAAAACATTGTGATTCTACAATTCCACCGCTAGAGAGCAGCATTTCCTCTGTAATGAAAACAATGGCTTTTTGAGTCCATACGCTGAGAGGATACATTTGGTTAAAGGGAGCTGGTGGGACATAACTCTTAGCATGCATTATGAGTCAGAGAGCCAGTTGTGGTGCACTGGGGCAGCAGATGGGCTATTATCTGGATCTATGCGGGAGTGATGGAGAGCCAAGCCTGTGCTAGATACAACACCCCATTACTCAAACAAAATATCACTGTGCCAAAGAAATCCCTCTGTTTATACTGAAGATTGCATGCACTCTTTCAAACAATAATGCTTCCACTCGGATAATTCACAACAAATGCACAAAGATACAAGGTGAATAATTTAAAAAAAAAAAACACACAAAATAACACAAACAATAGGATGATGATGTTTATAATTATTATTAGCTACAATAATAATAACACCAACAACACCTACAATAATTATCATAATTATTGTTGATAGTTTACTGATAGTAGGCCTATGGGTCCACTAATAATTAGAACAATAATCAACTACAATAAGTATCATCATCATATTATTATAAATTATTATTATTATTAGTGGCAATCACTATAAACTTTTTTTCTTTTTAGCCTATACCAACACTCACTCTAATGCTACCACTCTATATCTAAAATACACACATTGCTTTCTTTAAATTAACGCCTAATAGTTTTTATATAGGCTACAATAAATTTTATGGGTTTTGTTGTATGCTTAAAAAAAATGTATGGACATTTGTAGAGTTCAGATGCAAAAGCCTCTAAGTGCCATTTGAAATTTTCTTCTAAAATTATCATCTTTATCAAGCTTGTATTTTTAAGTTCAGTAATTTCACTTAAATGGCAATGAAGATTACCTATTAATTGTAATTTAAGTGAAATTACTGAACTTAAATACACAAGCTTGATAAAAATGGTCATTCTAGAACAAAATTTCAAATGGCACTTAGAGGCTTTTGCATCTGAACTCTTCATTTAATGTCTATGAAGTTGTTTTCCTTTTGAAGACTGTTAGCCACTCCCCAAAATGTAGTTAAAGGAGCTGTATGTAAGATTGTGCCCAAAACTGGTACTGCAATCATCATTTCCTGAACATGATTTCGTGACATATCAGGGCCATTTTATGATTATTTGAAATGCATATACAAGTAAACAACACGTGAAACAAAGCTTTATTCAAACGTATTGTTCTAACAGTCACGTATTTAGAAGCAGTGAACCCCACATCCTACCATCTCAACACATCTGTTCCCATTCTGCGGCTTTATTCTGATGAAGCAGCTGACCACTGTGCTCACCTTCGCCTGTCTATCATGTCCCGCATTACTCAGATTGGAATCTGATCATGGATGGGAAAGTGACATGGAGGTTATCCTTGCCTGAGTGCATCCATATGCCTCATTACCTCATACAGAGATCGTGTACAGAACCATGTGAGGTTCGTTTCGAAGCATATAGAGCGAGCCTTTTGGTTTGCTAAAAAAAACAATGATCTTGCATTTTTTTTTCACGGCTAGAGGTGAGCCATACCTTTATGCCTGAGGTTGTTGTGTGCTGTGCCTGTGCTTCACAATCTGGGGCAATAAGGGTAGGTGGAGTGATGGAGGGCCCCATCCTTGGCAATATCCCATTTGCAGGATGCTGCTCTGGCCTCCATCCTCAGTGGTCACTGTGTGTGGACATTTCAGATCCTACAAAAACATAATGCAAACATAATACAAAAGCAGTCATTTTAACAGCACACTGTCATTTGATTACTGTATTAGAAGTAACAAAATGTCCATACTTTATTTTTTTGTTTGTTTCAGGTTTCCCTTTTGTTCCATAAATGCCACTGTCATTTTTCCTTGCAGTCCTTGCTCCATTATAAAAGCTCAGCAGCAAATGCACAGAAATTAAGTATTAGAAAAGTGCTGCAACATGTTTGTAATCACAACAATTAAAATAAACTAACTTAAGATTTTTAAAAATAGATTTTTTTCTGTAATAGGATTCGGCTTCGGCTTCTTTAGCCACTCTCCACCGATAAGCCCAAGAGCTCATCTGTCCCTGTAACATCCAGACAAGATTTGCGTTATCTCTGTGATTTATGTGCTCAATACTACATTTACATGTTGAGGTTGTTGCTGATGTGTTAACTCACTTTTTTATCCAACATTAATGTTCCTCAATTTATCAAAAATACTAATGGACAAATAAAATAGATAACTTATGTTTAGTTACTTTATGTAGACTTGTTTATTTACCTTACTTACATTTATCTAACGTAAGCAGTGTTGACAACTGTGAATTCTACATAATAGCATGCATCACTCGAATGTCTATTTTATGTGGTGTCGTGCTCATCTGCTATACTTTCCTGTCAGATGTTAAATATACATTTAGTGAGCATCTTTAAGATATGGTTCATGTAAACCACTTTGGACAGCTATCTGCTGTTCACAAATCTATTATACTAGCATCTTTACATCTTTAACAATTCAACAGTTCATTCTACAGTAGTTAAAAAAAATGCACAAGGTACCTTGTTCTTGGTTATCAATACTCACAATTGAAAACATCCGTGTCGCTGTTCTCCTCCGTGTTTGATTATGACGTATCCTCCCGGAAGGCCTCCTGGGATAGAAAAGTGTCCATCGGATGCACACTTAAGAACTTTTTGCACACTTAAGATGCACACTGATTGCCTTAAATCATTTAAGTTTATTAACTCAAACAATTTAAGCATAAAAAAATATTTGATTTGTTTCAAAGTAACTAAATAACTTATTGTTAAGATAACTTGGGTAAATAAAGTTAATAGTACTAATTAGTTACTATAACTTAAATCTATGAAATACACCGTAAACCCGAATAAGCTGGCAGAACTCAAATCACTTTTAATATTATAAACTTAGTTAGCTTTAAAAGCTAATCTGCTGACGTAGTAAATGCTAACATATTAGAAACAGTATTTTAGAAGCACTTACAAGCACAGAAGCACTTGCTGTATGAGCATAATAATATAAAGGGATAATTTGCTCTCAAATCAAGCTGAATGCACCACTTGTCACCATGATGGTAACTATACTAAAGCCAACATTAACCGAAATTCTTCTAAATTAGCATAACAAAACATTAATCACTACTAAATGTAACACTGCATCGGCAAAGCATGCAGGGAAATAGTATCCCAGCCATTTCAGTTAAACTTAAGTTCGTCTAAATTAAAATAAATAATTTCATCAAACTCAAAACAATGAAACAGTTCAGTTTACTTAAAATATATCAGTTTTGTGAACTTGAAAGAAAAAGAAAGTGCTAAATACTCATAAAAATTAATTTGACTGAACTAATTCGTTGAATTTAAGTTTGTCCTACTCAAACCAATTAACTATTTTGACCGTTA
The DNA here is from genome assembly GCF_988280905.1 of Pimephales promelas. Lineage (NCBI taxonomy): Eukaryota > Metazoa > Chordata > Actinopteri > Cypriniformes > Leuciscidae > Pimephales > Pimephales promelas. The sequence continues at coordinate 15,276,730 of NC_142779.1, forward strand.
GGGTTTAGTATGTGGTTTCGGATACTTATTTCTTCCCTACTTATTTCTTCCCTACTTCGGATAGCCTACTTATTTCTTCCCTACTTCCCTACTTATTTCAACTAAGAAGTATTCCCTACTCAATTGAAATAATTAGGGGAATACTTCCTTACTTATTTCAACTGGCTCTTGTTTGTTTGTTGTAGTGCTCTCTGAAAGCCAAGAAATGACAAGTTCACCACACACTTCCTCTTCACTTCCATGTCTTGTGTCCCATCGGCTATGACATTCTACCAGCCCTTGGAGTCTTCTAGGAGCTTAATGAGACGACAGACTGTTCCTCAGCCATAGAACACTGAATTTAGACATGCTCAGTCAAGGGGTCATAACGAACAACTGCGACACTATGCTAGTTACTCTTTATATTGTGGGATGAATGAGAAAGCTTCAGAAACCTGCAAGAAAAAATATCAAAGTCATCTAAGGTCTTTTAGAAACCCAGTGCAATCTACAGGTTATGAAGTGGAGTTAGCCAGGATTATGCAAGTCAATCAGTTTTATAATTGTCTGTAATTAATTAAAGATATGGGTCATTACCTTGTAGTCAAGTGTGTCTTTGCAATTCAAGGTTGCTTTTACAATCTAACTTAATAGCCTGGATGTATCTACCGAGAATAATAATCACATCCTCGCTGTGAGTCAACACTGACACGCTCGTGTCTCTCTGGCAAGGGTTTTCAGGCAAAAAAAGCACATCAGCATTCAGCGGTCATGACAGCCACCCACCATCCAGGGGTAAGTATATTACCTATGAAATTTCATAAGTAAAAAAAAAATTAAAAATTAGTTGAATGGGTAAATAAACTCCAAGCAGATAAAAGCTGTCATTTGCCTAAGATTGCGATACATAGCTGTGTTTTTATGGTTTTACAACCACCTGCTCAGAGGTTGCCACTGTGAATTTTACAGATTTTTAATTAATTCTATTGGGTACTTCACCACAGACATCACAGATTTATGAGATTTCCATTTCACCATTGAATAATTTCTTGCTTTTTTGTAGAATCAATCATACAAGGTAAGAGCAGACATTTTGTTTTTTAAAGGCTGCCTATTATCCGCCAGATTACTTTTAAAGCTCTGTGACTGTGATTATTTATTATCATTATTGTAAATTGGTTAATGTTGCAGTTTTGTCATTCTCTCTTCTGTCATTTTACAAATATTTGATCTGATATTGTCACGTGATATTGTGTGAACTTGTCATAACTTAACTTTTAGAGAATTGACGGCACCATCTACCACAAACATTCTGGGATTTCAATTCTGTGTAACGGCAGAAAGCCCTTATCATTTTAACCATATTTCACCCCTTTAGGCAAACACACACACACATGCACAGACACCTTTACTTCTGTCACACAGTATGTGTTATAGTGTGCTGTGACTGCAGCTTGTCCATGGCTTTTAATTAAGTTCTTATCAGAGCTGTGTGTCAGTGTATTCTGGGCTCCTGGGACGCCCCCAGATCCACACTCCCATCTGATGCAGCAGCAGACCCCTCGGATATAACCTTCAATTTCTCTGCCAGTCGATTTGCTATTTTATCACATTGCTCTCTATAATTCTTTATTCTGATTGGTCAATCATACCAACCAGTGATGTGATATTATTTGCCTAAGCTGTCTTGTCTGTCACTGTCAGTGTCCTCTTTGCTTCGAGATTTTCAACACATTCTCACCCCAAGGGATCACCTTTTGACCATGCTTCAATTTGACGCTTTGCGCGCCCTTTAGCGTCAGTTATATGACGCGATCCTACGGCATCAACTAACTGGTGATGCTAACGGAAAGCTATTTTATCACAGATTTTTTTGATTTTTCTCTGCGTGAGAAAATGGATGTGTGTCGTGAAAGCGTGTTAAAAGTGTTTGCGAGTTGGCAGCCCTTCCCATTTTTACCTATGTTGTAAATTAAATTAATATTGCTTTTTAAATGTATGTTAGATAGAACTAAACAAAGATATAGCCTGTGAAATCAAATATTTATTGTTCTTTTAACTGCTCAGCATACTACCGTTAGCCTGTTAGCCTGCTAGCTTATAACCTAAATGTATAATCTTTTAGCATTTGTTAAGAAAAGGCAAATAGCAAAATGTGAAACAATAAACTTTTCATATAGCCTATTTAATATATTATTATATTATAAGACGTGTTAGCTATATGACATGTGAGACTTGAAAATCATTAGCCGCTGAACAACAAGCTAAACAAGAATAGGCTATAACAAGTGCAATAAATAGTAAACAATTGAGCTATCTTTTGCATTATGATTAACACAAACAACTATTTGTTTATGATTACAATAGTAAAATAAAATCACATAAAGATATTTTGCTCGGTATCATTCAATTAGACTTCAGCAGATGATTTTGCTAAACTAACACAAATCAACAATATGGAGTAAGCTAAGTAAGCTAACACAATATTAAAAAGTTACCATAGTATAATAACCTATAATATTGAGTTAATATAAAACATAAAATACATATAAAAACACAATCCAACACATTCTCACCTGTTAACGGCTATGCCGTCAGGTATGACGTCAGAACCCAGAAGTCTAATTTGCAGCTGGTTCCTTTGGGATTTTCCTATTTATATAATGTTTTGTGATTTAATAGTAAAAAAAAGCCTGTGGTAAACATAACTTGGCAATACTTTTTCTACAACGTAGGCTACACTGCACACACTCACACTTCAAGTTGTCTTAACAGTCTAGTTACTGAAAAAAAAACACACATTTGAACTGCTTCAAAATTAGCATTTTCACTATGGGGGTTTTGGAATTAACACTGTAGAACTTCTTTAACTAGAACGTATTAGTGTATAGTGAAGTTACTGTATAGTCAAGCCTATAGGGAAATCTCGTAATCTCTGCTGTTTCACAACCAAAAGCATGCGCAAAGTTGTGGCATCTTTGACTCTTACTGTAAGTAACGACACACTGACTGTTCCAAGATGGCGGGGGCACCATGGTCTGGAGCGGTCGAATGTGTCGTCCACGTATTCATATCTATGGTTTTAACAACATACATGCCCTAGGCCTAGATGGATGTGTTTGTGCTCACATCACATGCATGATGCTGTTCTAAAAATCGTGGCGCTTAAGGTAAAATTAATTCATTATGTCTTTAGAATGCTGCTCACGTAGGCCTACAGGATGAAGTATTTAACGAAATAAACACCTAAAAGAATAAACAACGGCACAAGGTTTAAAATCGGCCCATGAGAGCGAACAAGAGCATCTGGAGCAGGCGACAGAAGGGAAGAAGGGGTTTACGGAATACACACACCGGCATAAATCACACGCCACACTGACAAATAATGCTCTGTGCCACAGCCAGCTGATTGCAGGTAAAATATATAGGCATAGGCACTCATGTTGATGAGATGCTTCTCCATAATGACATATATTGTTATGGATGGCCTATAGTTTTCATAAGAGCTTCGTGCTATATCCTGGACTGCGATGACAGGGGTGTTTTATTATGAGCACACTGGCTTTCCTACCAACATCTGCACAGAGAAGCACGAGCTACAAAAACTGGCCATTCATATTTTATTAGCCATTTTGCTGGCTATCCATAATTCACAGCGGAGCATGCTTAACAGGCCTGCTCTGGGAGAGTGGACCAATTATATGGCCCCTGTGAAGGAGGATTGATTCTGTTTGGGTCTTTGTGTCTATGTGTGTATGCACTATCTGTGTGTTTGTGCGGTCTGCAGGTGATTACTGGAGTTATAAAAGCAGCAGGCTGCAGGGAGATGGAGAACACACAGGAATGGGCAGTAGGATTAGCTTTTCTGTAGATCTCAGCTTGGATTCTGGATTGGATTTTGGTTCCTTGCCACTGTCGCCTTTTTCGCCCTTGGTTAGTTTGGGACATTTAATTTAAAAGTCAACAAAATTATTGATCTGCCTGCATTGACACCATTATATGAGAACTAAACTGAGCAGGACGATGACATTACGCTTTTCTCCAGAGCGGCCCTATATATGAATAAACTTTTTTACAACAAAAATTAGCCATCACTGAACTTACTTAACCTGGACTATGATGCTATTTTGTTCAATTAAACAAACTTTGTTGCATTATTTTCCTGTTATCTCTGTAAAGTTGCTTTGAAACAATCTGTATTGTAAAGTGTGCTGTATAAATAAAGGTGACTTGAATTGACTTGACATTATTTTTTATTCTGTCTGACACACACACAGCAAAGCTTTTTATATTCCCTGAATACAATCCTGCAGCTTTACTAATCACAGCACTCAAGATTATTGAGGCCTAATGCATGGCTGTGCTGTTTAATTAAGAAAGTTCAGTAAAGACTTTGAAAAGTCCCCCTGTCTGTCAGTCATAACCAGTTCGCCCCTTGGCGAGCACGAAATCCTCCTGGTCCTGTGCATCTTTCTATTTTATACAAATATCTCCCTCATTGAAGACTGGAGCTAACCTCTTTCAACCGAGCCCTGCCATAAAAACATGCAACACGGCACAAACAGATTAGTCCATAGAAGGCAGAAATTTCAGCAACTGCTTACATTTGCTTTTTATACAAGATCATTAAATGTTGACAGTTCTTCTGTCATTAAGAGGAGGGAGTTAATTATGGCTTTGAAATGTAGTACCATCACATTCAAACAAAATCTGAATATTAGAAATTAGTCATTTCAACAGGAAATCAACATTTCCATTTCAAACTACACGTAAAAGCCTCTGAATGTGCATTGTGAAAATTATGTTGATATCCTATATTTTTTACAATTAAACTTACAACAAACATGTCTATAATATCCTCAGTTGTTACGTATACCAAGCTGCATCGAACACATTTGTAAATTACTTTCATTGAGCCCATTGTTGCGAGTTCACTTTAATACCGTGTGCTTTATATACATGTTGCTGCTGATTGGACTGCAGTTCTGACACACCTGACACACTCAGAAAACGTATCTCAAACCCTGTTGCACACCGGTGCACACCGTTTCCAGGAAAGTTGACGTTTAACCTGGAAACCACAGCAAAATGTTGCGCACCGTTTTGAACTTGAACGTGCCCCAGGTTTACAGTGGAAGATCGATCATAGATTTGAGTTTGATGCATGATGTCTGTGGTTAGATGTAGCTGTGTTGGCGCATCGCATACGTCATAAATAAACTTATCTGATTGGCTTACGGGTAACCAATGATTTTAAATTTCAGACAAGCGCCCCCTAGCGAGAGAGAAAACACTTCTCTATTAAGCCATTCCAGACTCTGTCTACGAAGCAAAGTGAAGTAGCAGAGTCTCGTATTGTCAGTCTAGCCTAATTTGTTTACAGATGTCAATAGATGTCATATAGATGGCTAGCAGGATGTCAAACATTGTAGTCTTCTTGCTTATCCACTCCATATAGCATCAGACAACAGACAAGAGCAGCTGGGGCAGCGAAATGCATATAATCCTGTTTGCAATCTAAGCTGTAATGTAGTATAGTATAGTAAGTAAGTGTACGATAGTATGGATGCAAAGGAACTGTAAGAAAGTAATAATTATACGCAGCGCAACAATAATGTGTCATTCATTCTCCATGTATTCATTTTCTCATTTCATATCAAATCAAATCACTTACAGATGGCGATGTCCTGGCAAGATCCTTGATTAATTTACCGAGTTTCATTGCTAGAGAACGACATTCTTGCCCACCAGCCAGTACTTGTGACATCAGGTGAAAAGTATGAATTGAGCCCGGCATTTGACCTATGTCCGTTGCGACACCCCTTTGGAAATGATTTGTCTTTGAAGCTTTGCCATGCCATAACTCAATTCAGAATGGTGTGGCTTTAACCAGGCTACCATCAAGCCATCCCTGGTGTATATGACTTTTTTCTTTCAGCCAAACCCAATCAGAGTTTTGTTAAAAAATATGCTGGCTCTTCCAATCTTAATAATGGGAATAACTGATAGCTTAGATTTGGAAGACTCCCGTACGGCCGTTACTGGAATCCAGTGATTCTATAGTTTGTAAAGTTATTAGTAAGGATATTTTTCTTACAAATAAGCATCACTCTGCATCAAAAGGCCTTTGGAGCCATATGGATTACTTTTGTGATGGATGAATGCACTTTTTTTGGGCTTCAAAGTGACCATTCATTCCCATTATAAAACTTGAAAGAGCCAGAATATGTTTTTAATATAACTCCGACTGTGTTCAGCTGAAAGAAGAAAGTCATACACACCTTGGATGGCTCGAAGGTAAGTAAATTATGCAACAATTTTAAAATATGCAACAAAGTCTCCTACTTACCTGATTATTTCTCCTCTAAGTTTCAGAAAACATCTGAACAGTATCTTAAACTTGCTCAGATTTGTCAGATTTAAATATGAACTAAAACGTTTCATTTCAAGCTACTATCCACATGAATTTTATCACTCACTCCTGTCTATCAATGATTGTCTCATTTGCTTCTATTTTTATTTCTACCAAGGAATTTTGTCATTAGAGATCCACATGAGCACAAAGCTCACTGTGTTGGAGAGCATGAGGTAAATACAGATTAAATCTTATACAGATGCTTAAATTAAACATAATGGTATCTTCATTAAGCCTACTGAGCTTTTAAAAAGAGCAACCTCTGAGCAATACAGTTTTGATCCGGGTATGTCCTTTTCCCAACTGAGATGAAAACCAATGGGCTGTGATTGTCAAGTTTTCCGGCTTTTTTATTCAGCTCTGGCCAAACCTGAGATGCCGTTCAAACAATGAAGGATGCAAAAAGACAACTCATTGACTTGACTATTTATTTTCGTCTGTTTGCAGAGGTATTTCCAGAAGCAATAATCAGCAATAGTCAGCAATAAGTTGATGTTATTTAAACTAACATTTAACGTCTCATTCACCACCACCATATTACCTACAATATAAATCAACTAAATCAAAATGCTTTGACAAGAAATAATAAATGTTAACACATTTCACTCAAACCGCACCAAATCATACAAATCTTACCATCAATGTAACAAGGAAACTAGCAAAATCCATCAAATATGCTGAAACACAAAACAAATCTCTTACAACTTATAATTTACATTAAAAAAAACAAATAAATTAATTCAATTCATGTTCATACTAGTTGCTTCTTGAAGTTTCAATTTTTTGAATTGAATGTGTGTGAAGGGGCCTTTCTCAGTCTGTGTTCTTGTCTGTACTTGTGTCCTTGTGTTCTTGTGAAACGTCATCTTTTGTGGCCCAAGTACTGTCCCAATACACAAGTTTGCATTTTGGCAAGAACAGTTAATCATGGATGTGTTCTTGACAAGCACATTTTACAGAGGATGCGTCGGTTGGTAACTTGTGTGAACTTTACGGCAGAAATATTCCAGCATTCAATTCGGCATTCGAGGAAAGAGAGGCAGGTCAAATCATTTTTCTACAATTAATTACGCTATTTCATCACTAAATTTACTTCTGAGAACATTTGATGAGAGAAATCAACTGTGTAGATTTCAAATACTGGCATTTTTACGAAAATTTAAGGCAATCGAAAATGTGCTCAAACGTTTTGTGAGAATCTCCAAAAGCTAGCGAGCCAACTGGCCAGTTTGCTCACAGACTAGTTTTACCCCACAGTCAAGAGACCATTGCAGCCTGGCTGTTATCGCCAATAATTCTCGCTATGTTTGATTACTGCAGACAGTGCCTGTGCAGGGGTATTATTGCGCAATACCAGCAAGAACACATCGTCTCAAACTGTCAGTAGCGTTCTGTGTGCTCGTCACCTTGTGAGTTCATTCTTCCAAGAACAACTAAGAGCATTCTCCCCAAGAACACAAGTCCATTCTTTGCATTCTTGGTTTTGAGAAACACCCAAAGTCTAGCAAGTCTAGCAAGAAATCTTCTCCAAACTTTTCACGTGTGCTCTCAGAGGTGCACCACTTTATTGTTCCCCCTTGGAAACACACCCTCTCAATGGTTCCAGTCACCACACTCAATGACCTCTTGCAGGAATTTCTGAGTATGACGGAACTTAAAGTAAAACCTCATTATTGTGATGAAATGGTCATTGATCAGCAGGTGAGAAAGGAGTCAGCCAGCTGGGTGCGGCAGGGACGGCATGTCCTTCTATTCTGGCATAGAAGTGAAAAGTATAGTATTGCGGTCTTGAACTCCACTCCACCCATATGATCCAGCTCCGTGCACTGTAGGACTAACCGAACCAAATCAACAGAGTTTCCAAATAGCACTGAACAGGCCAGAGAGAGACAAGTCTAATTGATCACCCTGTCACCGCTCTTTATCGTTAACGGCTTCATGTCACAGTAACAAATTACATTGTTGCAGGATGAGACCAATTAATTGTGATGTTGGAAGGGCTTGCCAAGTTCCCTGTGCCAGATGCAATTGTGAACACCAGTGATTTCTTGGTTTTACCGGAGCACTCTATCAAAATGCCATTCTGCATCTTTCATGATTCGTAAATGCCTATCAGAAAGAATGTGAAAGCATTTTCTTTACATTCATATTCTCACTTTTTCTTTCATGGTCATGTCATACTTTGGTACATCTGTGTTTTTATTTAAACTAAACGTGCTAGATCAAAGCTGAGAGTGAACACCACCACTGTAGAAACCATTCGAGACGCACTTGTGTGAAGATCAATGTCAGATTAAACAGTTTAAACAGGGAGAAGAGGGACAACTTAAAAAATATATATGAACACCGAGTAGGGAGAAACTTTAACACTTAATACGTTGGCCCTATATGAACTAATTGTCAGTTCTGATTCCAGATTTAAAAATTGGGTAACACTTTATTTTGATGGCCCTTTAGACATTCTGTTGACTAGCTATAAGTAACATTGCACCTATGTCAACTAACTCTCATTAGAGTATCAGTAGACTGTCTGCTTAACATCTGCTAACACTTTTTTTGATGGTCCACCAAGAGAGATTCTACTGATTATAAGTACTTTGTCAAATTATTCTACTAACCCTAACCATATCCCTAACAGTCTATTATACTCTATGAGATAATTAGTTGTCATGTAGGTGCAACGTACAGAATGACTGAAGGGTATAAAAAGGACCATCAGAATAAAGTATAACCAAAATCTGTCATTGAAATGCAATCGAGACAAACAACAGCATTGGAATTTGTAGAAGTTCTTCTATCAAATTTGCAGTATTTGTTTAACTATTACCTATTTAGAAAATAGCTGTATTACCAAGATGGCAAGCAAATAAACTAACTTGCCTAAAAGAGACTTTTTTTCCAGAATCAATCCAATCCAATCCAGCATTTTAAAGTCATCATGCTGCATTTGTGAGGTCTCTCATTTAATCTCTCCTTCTCTAGCAGAAATAATTTCCCCATGGATTAATTAAGGACCTAAATGACCTTTTATTGCATGTGTGTCCCATGAAGACAAAGCGCAGCGGTTTAAGACAAATCCGCACAGCTATCAGCATATCGGTCTCACTAGCTGCATCTCATTACATCACCAAGTTGCTCTGCTAGTGCTAGAAGATAATTAATATGCCTCCTGTGGCATTAAGCCCAACCGAGCTCAGTATTTCAGAGGACTCTCCTATAGGTGATTGCTTAAGTTAGCCACAACACGAGGGAGCCGCTTGGTATCACAGGTGCTAATGCGTGTTTATCCTTTGATATAGTCTTGAATTGAGGAGTCTCATCATCTATTAATGTACTCGTAATACGTGGCTTGTGAAATGCTGTCTTACCGCTTCGGCTCTGTTTACGTGTGATTGAGCTCCAAGAGACATCTTTTGTTATGTAAATCAACCCCACAGCATGATATTCTGTCACAGATTCAAGGTTATTACAGCACATATTCATCCTGTTGCTGTGCTAGGATTTTTTTTTTATTCACTGGTTAAATCTGGAGAGTTAGAGAATCTTGAAAGACTGCATTAGACAACGATGATGAAATATACATTCCAAAGAGATGTTAACATTCAAAAATGTAAAAAAAAAAAAAAAAAAAAAATTGATTGCATGCTTGGATGCTTCAGATTGGCACTTTTTGAGTGTCCTTGAAATGAAATAGCTTGCAAAGTTACTTCTGTCATTTAGAGATCTGGTTGCGTGACCAGCATACATCTGACCCGGTTTTGGAAACGATTCACACACACTCACATTTTGGAGCTCTATGGGTTGTTCTTACACCAAAGCTTGTGAGAAACAAACCTAGCAATTAAGATATTAAGGCAATTTTGCTGTACATCTTAAAAGTCAATTTATTGTACAGCTGAAATAGTGGGAGAATTGGAAACACAAAACGTTATCAGGTTGAAACATTAGATGCATTTCACTCGAAAATTAGATTAGGCTTGGAACAAGTGAAACTATTTGAATGCTTCGATTTTTAGTTGGAAAAAAGTCCAACAGCAATTTGTTTCAGTAGCTTCGAGAACATAGACCTAATGCTGTTAACTGCAGGCCAATTGATTCCATTGAGTTATGTTGAGAAAATGTATTGGCTCAAGCCAAATTCACACAATAATGGAAAGTGATGAAAAGTCATTTCTATGCAAATTTAGTTGACAAATGCTTTCTATATTTCCTGCTTATTGTGAAGATCTAAATTGCTTTGCCTCACTCTTATTGAATTGAGACCTAAATTATCGTTTAATCTAGTTGTGCTGTGATCTATTTTCATGGAGCACTGCTTTAATTGGTTGTTATTGCTTTCTGTTGGTTTCAACAGCATGCATGAGTATTGAAAGGATATTTCTCCATCAATAAACAGCCCCCTCCCCACCCCTGGAAGCCATTAAATAGTCCGGTCCATGCTCTCCTGCGTAGCATCATCAGCGTCAAGGAAGATGGGAGGATTACCAGATTAGATTGACTGCAAAATTGCACACTAGCACCATTCTCTGTCTTGAAGTGTGTCATAGTGTCTCTTGTTCCTTCTGAACAGCATAAATCCTCCTTATTCCATCACATCTCATTTCCTTAGTTCTCACAAACCGGGGGAAACGCTTGCTCCATGTAATAGAACAGTTCACTTTGGATCAATTCCATTACATCTAACAGCTGCAGCTCATTTCTTTAAAATAAACAGGCCATACTTCATAATACATCTCTTTCATTCTAGATCCAATAAAAATGCACAATTGCCAGTGTTCCCTGTCAGATTTCAGTTACTTGACAACAAAAGGGTGCCCACAATGAGATGGCGTCTCTGACAGTTGCTTCTATTTTCTGTGATTGACATTGTCTGTGCTGACAGGGGATGACTTGTCGAGGATGGGAGGACAAGGCTGGATGTCACAATCCATTGCTGTCATCGCACTGTGAATGGAGTCACAGGGTAGTCAAATGGACATGCCAGTGCTGAAATGAACATCCTACAAGCCTGCAGGCAATGTGTCAGCCATTTTGATTACAATGTTGACTGTTAAATCTAATAAGTTTTGCTTTGATATTTGTCATACGTCAGAATGTTTTGTTCATGCCATCAGGTGATAGTAGACTTACAGACTGGGATATGCCTGAAGCAAATGAACAGCAACAGACTGAGTCTTCAGTCAATCATCGTATTGTTATGGGAAAAAAAACTAGGGTGGATGTCACAGGAAGTTTATACACAACAAGCTTACAATTAATTTCCATCTAGTATTAATTTAATTGTGTTTTACATTGATCAAACAACAAAACCTTGTAGACCTATCTGAGAGCTCAGAGCCCTCCAGCACGCCAAGTACGCATAACCTTTACCGTAATAATTATATGTAGATGTGAACTCATGAAATGGTTGTTATGTCACGTTTTGGGTGTTTGTTTCTTGTTGGACATAGGCTGCAGCTGTATGTAACCTTGCTTTGTATCAGAAACGATCGGCGAGAGTTGCCGCCTGCTGGCGGGGAGGAGCTGCAGACATAAGGTTGGACATTTTCTGGTTCCTCGTCTAGTGACCGCTCACTTGGTGTTTGCATACTTTACCACAGTGAAATAAATGCAATATTTGCCAAATACACAGCTGTTTCAGCGGAATTTTCATTCAATACTTTATGTACTGCTTCATACAGCGTCTGTTGAACAAGAATAAAATTCAACATAACAGCTACTATCAATGAGGTGGAGTCAGCATTTTTAGCTTCAGAAACATGGCACAATATAACATCATGACTATATGAAAAGAGTTTTTTCTATGAAGGTATTTTTGGTGCAAAACAACTGAACGCCTGTGAAATTTGTAGTTGTAGAGAATAGCCACACGTGTATCAGCAAATTTGAAGTCACAGAGAGAAATGTTTTAAGCGTTGCAAACTTGTAGACTTTTTTACTCTTCCACAAACACAACAGTTACAGTACATCTCAAACGATCCATTACAGGTGGACAAATCCTATTCTACAAATCACAAATCAAGAAACTCGTACGCTCACATTTTTGCTACAGTTGCTGCAGTGAATATGGTGCAAAACACATTTACACACCTGCATCAAAACGGAGCAATTTTGCTCATTGATGAATTCATCAAGTGTGAATTCATCCAATGAGAGTTGTGCACTTGTAGAATATTTTCTCACGAATGTCTTAAATTATAAATTTTTCTAGCACAAGTAGACCCACATAGCCTAAGTAACTACAACTGCGTGAATCTGCTGCGACGAATCTCAAACACTGTTTTTCGCTTTCAAGCGACAAGTTTCGCGCACACTCTATTTTGCACCACTTCTATGTGAAATGTGGAGCAAAAGTGAGTTGTGCATCTGTAGAGGCAGTGGGCCTACATGAATATTCATGAGTTTCCCAGGCATGTGTGTGGAACTGCTCATTTGAGTTCATGCTCTTCGTTTCTCAGCAGATTTAATGGATTATTTAGATATAGTTTCCGTGCAAACTTAAAATACAATTGTGTATCGTTTCACAAAGTTCATAATGTTTTTATTTGCACGTTTTGTGCATTTGTTAATGACTGATTGATTGCTGGCATTCACTTTGTGTATAGGCCAGTATAAAGTACCACAGACTTCAACTCGTCGTCTAATTTTCTCATTGCGAAACTTTAAAACTGTGTCTTTTACTAATTGTTATAATTTGTTGATTGCAATAAACTAAGTAAACCCTCATAAATGTATCTGGGCTAACACTTAATAAAATACACTCACCTAAAGGATTAATATAGGAACACCTGTTCAATTTTTCATTAATGCAATTATATAATCAACCAATCACATGGCAGTTGCTTCAACGCATTTAGTGTGGTCCTGTTCAAGACAATCTCTGAACTCCAAACTGAATGTTAGAATGGGAAAGAAAGGTGATCTAAGCAATTTTGAGCGTGGCATGGCTGTTGGTACCAGACGGTTTTTGACTGAAATAACCATTTGTCACAACCAAGGTATGCAGCAAAGCATTTGTGCAGCCACAACATGCAAAATTGTTAAAATATCCACTCGAAAAGCTTACAAGTGGATCAACAATATCAACAATGACATGATCAAATGGTGGGGCCACAATGGGAATGGGATACAAAAAAGCAGGAGGGATTTTCTTGTTGGGTTTACCAACCAGCTGACAGACCATACAGGTTTTACAGAAGCTGACTATATCCCGCTTCAACTTTTACCAGTAGATGTGTTGACTAACACGGTTCAATGTTTTGGCCACACCCATATGACCAGCTACACAGTCATGAGCTACACTCAAAACTGTATCTCTGTATTTAAGGGGCATCACAATCTGATGAATATAGTTACTATGGTCTGGAACATTGTGAGGCCTCCACTTCCTCATTCTAAACCCAACCTCTTCCTGTTTAAACACTGCAGTGCACTATTAAATCACTAAAGCGACAAACATGCATTTTGTCTTACCAGAGTTTAAAGACAGTTGGAGGCACCGGAAGGTCTTCAATTCAAATGCAGGTCTTCAAAGCTCTTTCGAAGAGTTTCCAATACATTTTCCAATGTAGGGCCTGATTTGATTAGAGGGTTGCCTGCAAAGAGCGGTGTCATTAATGTAAACAGAAAATAATATCGGCCCAGGGATTGAACCCTGGGGCACCCCCATAGAGACAGCCAGAGGCCCGGACATCAGGCCCTCAGACTGTAATGTACATTTATCTGAAAAACAGTAATATTGTGAAATATTTTTCTTATTTTTCTATTTTAATGTGGAAAAAAGTGTTAATGTGATGGCAGAGCTCATTACTCTCTGATTAGAAAACAAGAAAACTATGAGGAAACCCTAACCCTAAACCCTAACCCTAACCCTAACCCTAACCCTAGTTTTCTCAACAAAAATACATAAAATATTAAGTGTCACACAGGGAATTGTGGGAATGTCAATTTACGGTTTTCACCATAAATTATGCGGGTTGTTCTTTTTCACTTTCAAAAACTGTAAATTTAACGGTATTTTACAGTAAAATTACATAATGAGATCTATCACAGTTATTTATTCTCTTTTCCACATGATATTGAAGCCAAAAAATTATCCTCAATTTTTTTATTAATGTAAAATTAAAACACAGTTTACGAAGTAAACAAGCCGGTACCACAGCCCGCTTGCCTGCACGCAAATGGTATTACGGCCTCAGCCGATGGTGTTATGAGTGTAATAAAATGCCCACAACCCAGTGGTAATGGTAAAATCCATGGTAAAAAACAAAGTAGCCCATCAACTTCAAGCCGAAATAGCAAAATTATTGAGCAAAGGGGCAATGGAGCCTTTACCTCAAGCTCAGTGCGAAGGGGTTCCTGTACTGCTGATATTTTCTGGTACTGAAAAAAGACGGGAGTCTCAGACCCATTCTAGATCTAACTGAACAAAGCACTTATGAAACGCCAGTTCAGAATGCTCACAACCAGAAAAATCCTCGCACAGATTTGCCAAGGGGACTGGTTTATGTCAACAGATCTGGAGGACGCTTATTTCCAGATACAAATAGCGTCGCATCACAGGTGTTTCTAGAGATTCGCCTTCGAGGTCCAGGCATATCAATACACAGTCCTCCCGTTCAGCCTGTCTCTTGCACCCCGTACATTTATGATGTGTATGGACGCGGCTCTTGCACCCCTGAAACTTTGGGGTTTTTAACGATTCTAGCTCAATCTCATTCAGAGCTCCTTGAACACAGGACCATATTACTCAAACAGCTCGAGAATCTGGGCCTCGCTGTTCGCTATAAAAATTGTGCTGTCCCCCATTCAGGAAATATCTTTTCTGAGCACAGAACTGAACTCTGTGTCTATGACTAGGACAATATCTACATCTCCCTCAATTATCCTTCTTTAGTCTTTAATCCACTCAATCTGAATGGCACACACACACCTGGATACAGTATGAATGACTACAGAACTTCACTTCAGCATCTGTATGGACATACAGTACAGATGACGTAACACACAAGGACAATGAGAACACCATGCAGTCACAAAAACTTCTGCTGATGGACACAATCTCAGCAGAGCCCTGCCCACGGAGCTCACCACAGACAGATTCAGCTCCCAAGGACGACTTTCTGGAAAACAGCGAGGGAAACCAGGGCAGCATATTACAGCCTCCGAGAAAGAGCTAACACCTCTCCCCAGACACGTTATCCCTCTCTCCAACATCTCCACTTCTGTGCTTCGCAGAGAAAATGGTAAAACTGGTGTTTGCTGGAACCCAACTATCCCACTCTTGCTGCAAAAACCCAAAAGTCAACCAAAAAACGGTAGGCCCCACAACCACCAAAGCCTGTGAGCCCAGCTTGCCCTCCCCTCCTCCTGTGAGAGCTCGTCGGCCTCTGCCACAGCACCAGGGCTCACACCCTCCTCTATCTGCTCGAGGTGAACCAAAAACAACTAATACCAACTCTGTGATATGTGTCGCGTCCCTGCTGCTTAAATGTTTACAAAACAAGCAGGAACCCAGTGTGCCTAAATCTTTCTCTATTGCTGTACAATTACATGATCTAAGGCCTTCAAAAGCTGTACAGCAAACCCATCTAATCTGGTGCCTATGACACGCCAAACTAAGATTGCTGTGGGGACAAAAAGAAAGACTATTAACTTAGCACTTTTAAACATCCGCTAAATTAAAAATATATCACTTCTAGTCAACGACTTAATAACCACGTACAAACTGGATTTTGTGTTGTCTTGGCTGGAAGACTGCTGCAGTGCAACAGTCCTCAATTAAACATGGCCTCCTAACTTTACTATTATGAGTGTCTGCAGAGTGGGTAAAAGATGTTTATGAATGAAAGAAAACATCATTTGGGAATTACCAATCTTTCGAAAATCTGACTAAGTCAGACTGTAGTTTAAATCAGCATATTATTATCTGAAAAATATTGCAAGAATTAGATGCTTTGTTTCCAATCAAGACTTAGAGAAACTTGTTCATGCTTTCATCACCAGCAGGGTGGATTATTGTAATGGATTCCTCACTGGCCTTCGTAAAAAGACCATAAGAGAGATGCAGCTCATTCAGAACGCTATTTGCCAGCAGAACCAGAAACTATGAACATATCACACCAGTTCTCAGGTCTTCACACTGGCTCCCAGTTACCTTTAGGATTGATTTTTTAAAGCATTATTACTGGTATATAAATCATTCAATGGGCTAGGACCTCAATACATTGCAGATATGCTCACTGAAGATCAACCTAACAGATCACTGAGATCATTAGGATCACACCAGCTAGAAATACCAAGGGTTCACTCTAAGCATGGAGAGTCTGCTTTTAGCTATTATGCCAGCCGCAGCTGGAACCAGCTTCCAGAAGAGATCACATGTGCTCCAACAGTAGTAGTCACATTCAAATCCAGACTCAAAACACATCTGTTTAGATATATGCATTTACTGAATGAGCACTTTTTACTGTAAAAAGCAGCAATCTCATTGGTCGGATAGTTTTTGATGCAGCGCGTCAAACCAAAATACGAACCTGAGGCGTTTTTTTATGACGCTTTTACGCATGGCGTTTATCACGTCGGTGTGCACACTCACATATGCACTCTTTGTTTAGTCATGAGGCGTTAAATGACGATTAACGCCTCGTGACTAAACAAAGGGCGCCAATGTGAGTGTGCACACAGATTCGAAAACCACGTGTAAAAGCGTCATATTTTTAAAAAATGCCTTGGGTTCGTTTTTTTGGGTTGACGTGCTGCGTCAAAAACAAAAACTTGCTCACGTGTCTGGTGCTTCTGAAGTTACAGTAAAACACAACTTGGGGGCGCTCAAACACAAAACGGTCTTACCGAGCACACATACTGTATGTAATGGCGAAGAAAATATAGTGCCGGAAGACGAGGAAGTTGGAAGGCATGCTATCTCTGGGCAAGATCCATTTCTGTTTTAAGCGCCATCTAATGTCAGGGAATTAATTTGCATGTTCACTCGGCTCATCAGCTGGCGAATAACGTGCACTGAAATTTGTCCCGGTGTGTACGGGTCTTTAGTGCTAGGTTTCAGCACGATTTAGCGCATGAGAAACCCCATTTCCTGTTTACCGTGCACTTTGTTGAAGTCATTGCTGTGCCACTAACTAACAAAGGTGACGCCTTGGGGTGAGAATGCGTTGCATATAACATGTGACATGCCAACGCATTCTCACCCCAAGGCGTCACCTTTGACCATGCTTCAATATTTGACGTTTTAGGCGCCCTTTAGCGTCACTTACATGACGCGATCCTACGGCGTCATCTAACTGACGCTAAAGGAAAGCGTCAGTTAGAGGACGTGGTTGGGTTTAGGTGTGGGGTGGGGTGGGGGTAGGGTACACGCGATCCTAGGGCGTCATCTAACTGACGCTAGAGGGCGCCTAAAGCGTCAGATATTGAAGCATGTCCAAATGCTTCCCAAGGCGTCAGTTAGGTGACGCCTTGGGAGTGAGAATGGGCTGGACATGCAGTACAAGATTGCTTGCCCCACAGCGATGGGCATCTGTGTTGCTCAGCCCTGGAATAATGCACACCGTGATGTCATTCGTTGACTTAATTGGGGAGCTGATGAATTCAACAGGCCTTGAGGAGCTGGTAGGTGCATCATTTGGCGGCCTGGCATCTATAGGCTATTCAATGGAAAGACCTGACATAAGGCCATGCGAGGAGGATCAGCAGATACTGGAATTCCTGGAAAAGGCAAGACAGCACCCAACTGGCCAATTATGGGTGGATTGCTTTATCACTCCTACCTTAATAGCACGATTCTGGCGAGCAGAGAGGGAGGGTGACTGGCTGCTGCAACAACATTTCCTTGAAAAGATGCTATCCTATTTTTTTGCTGCTGGTCATCACCACTATGCTAGATGGATCACTTGGCATTTATGTGAAATGCAGCACCTTCCTTCCATTGCAAAAGATGACCTTCTTGCTGGGAAGTCATGTGTGCCGCTATTCAGATGGTGCACCTGTAGTGAGTGCCGATATGTTTGGAAAGCAGGCATACATCAGAGCAGGGGGCATAAATGGTATTTCAACCATCCCTGAGCAGGTTGCAGTTTGGATCCAATTGGCATATGTTCACGTCACGTCCGTGGTAAGCAGAACTACTTTCAAAGCACTTTGGCTATGTCACGACTGTATAGGAAGCCATTTACACATTATTTCCACATCTGCATATTTGACGGTTACCGGTGCAATTTACTAGAACTGTAATGTTTTCCGCCAAAATAAAAGCCCCCGAACCACTCTATAGAGGGACAGAGGGTCACTTACCACAGCTTTACAAAAAATTCCCACCCCCAAGGCCTCACCTAAGACCTAAATGCTTCAGTATCTGACACTTTAGGCACCCTTTAGCGTCAGTCATATGACGCCCTAGGATCGCGTGTAACCCTACCCCTACCCCAAACCTACCCGCGTTATCTAACTGATGACAACGTAGGATCACGTCATATAACTGACGCTACAGGGCGCTAATATTAAAGCATTGTCAAAAGGTGACGCCTTGGGGTGAGAATGCGTTGAAAAATCATGTGAGAAACACTGGTATTGCTATGCCAATGCAGCGTATAGCTTTTTTTTTTTTTTTTTTTTTTTTTTTTTTGGATTCATCTATGGAAATCAATTAATGTCATATGTTTTTGAAACAAAAAGGCCAGTTGAATTGCACTACTTGGGAAAAATAGGCATTGCATTAACAATGGTTGGATTTTAATGCATTTAATTTTAGGGCTTGCATTTTTATGGGCTGAAATTCAACATGGTTGAATATTTAAGCTGTGAATATTTCAATTCAAAACATTTCAAACACATTTTCATTATTAAACATTCAATTATCCATATTCACCTTTCATATTTCACTTCCAAAATATTCAAACTGTTTAAAAATATATAATATTCAACAGGCAATGTTCGATCCATTTTATTTCTCTTTGAAACACTGAATTTGTGGAAGCGAATTTTCAAAGCGAAATCATGGACCGAACCAACTGTCAAATGTCAACCAAACCAAAACATTGTTTTGTTTAAGATTTGTTATTTATTAAAATGCTTATAATAAAATATTGATGAAGAAAGTAATTAGGCTAATGAATCAACAGCACTCAGGCTACGAATTTAGTTTAGAAATAAACTGTAAACCTGATCAGATCTAACAGACAAATTATGATTATTAGCCTAGCCTAGGCTGTTAGAAGACCCCAAATATACAGCAAAAAATAATAATAATATATATATGTATTTTTTTTTTTAAATAAAGAGGACTACAATAGCTTCCAAGTAGCCTAATTTCTCTCTCGCTCTCTCCAGTGCGCAGGTGGGGATGGGTGAATTCTCAGTTTGAAGTCTCTTCCTCATTTCAGCGGACTATATAGGCTACAGCAGCAGCGTCTGTCAGAGCATCAGAGCTCAGTCCCATCATTCGGTGCAGTTTTGAGAAATCGTTCCACCTCCATGGCTTTATTCCACTCCAAGCAATGCACGTGACCAAAACAATGACCTGTTGTTATTTTTGGCACTGTTCTTTGCGCTGAACGACTAAAGACCCCATGAGCATCTTCTCAGGGAACGGACTGACTGGCGGAGCGCAGGACGGGATGGCAACACAACAGCGCGTTTAGTTGAGGAAATGGGAAGTTTAAGCGTCCGTGGACTGCGGCTACCGAATAATAAACACGCGAGGAAAGGCTTTAATGGAAGTTTTAAAAGTAATGTTTTGCAATTATACAATATTCTTCTCTGAATGAACTGCTCTGTTTGTGGCGGACTGTTAGTTCTTTACATTAAGCAGCGCTGGTTCTTCGGGCACAATGAAATCCATCTTCTACTCTCGCTTTTTCATCCTTCTTCCGTGGATCTTGATAGTGATCATCGTGATCGACATCGATACGAAGAGATTGTCTGTTCGGAACACGGCCAGCTTCTATTTGTCTCGGCTGGGAAACGTGCAGCAGCGGCAGGTCGTCAGGACGACTCGGACCAGCAGCAGCAGCAGCAGCAGCAGCAGTGGGAGTAACACCTCATCTCCCCCGGTTATTTATGCCATCACTCCCACTTACAGCCGAGTGGTACAGAAAGCTGAGCTCACCCGCTTGGCAAATACGTTCCGCCAGGTTCCTCATTTCCACTGGGTCGTGGTGGAGGACTCGAACTCCCACACGGAGCTGGTTTCGCGGTTTCTTGCCCGGTCTGGGGTGCGATACACTCATCTGAACGTGCTCACCCCGCGCAGGTTCAAGCGGACGGGGATGCCGCGAGCGACCGAGCAAAGGAACTTAGCGCTCGGCTGGCTCAGAGGACGTCGCGCGTCCAAAGATAAAGGAGTCGTTTTCTTCGCGGATGATGATAACACTTACAGCCTTGAGTTATTTGAAGAGGTAAATATCACTTCTTTCTGTCCCGTTTAGAGCCGCAGAAGGCTTGAAATGAAATCTATAATATAAGAACTAGTCTATTTGATGAGATGCGATCACAATAGAAATGTTAAATTGCAAACCGTGGCAGATCATACGTTTGGGGCTCTAAAATCCCTGTTGGCCCACACTGTTCAAAGTCATGAATACAAGCCATTCTGTGTCGAGATATGGGTGGAACAAGGGGTTTGCAAGGCAGTTGCTACCACCCCGAGTAAAGATTCTCACCCTGGTGTGAGGAGCCATAAGGGGTCATGTCTCTCTGTAGCTACAATACTCAAATTGTGCAGGGTGAGTTAGTTTTTTTTTTTCTTATTAAGAAGCAAATTATACCATCTTATTCCTCCCATCAAATGAGAATTAGTATCTATAAGACCAATGTTACATGATACAGGTTTACTGTATGCACAACTCAGAGGTCCCACTGTATTTGGCTCACTGTAAAAAAAAAAAAGTTCAAACCTAAAAAAAATTAAAGCAGCGATTAACCTTAAAGCTGCAGTTAAAACAACTTGGTGCCATGGTCGAGTCAATTTTTGTCACTGTAGTCTACAACAAGATGTTTTTGCATTCCACAAGGTTGTTGCATATACACTTAAATGTATAGTTTAGAGAGAAATACTTATTTTTATAAAGTTGTCCGTTAACAAATAATGTCTCTGGAGATCTTGCTGTAACATCTGTCCCCATGGAGATTCATGTGGTGTGTTTATTTCTTATGAGTCTTTCTTTAAATGTGCAGTGGTTGAAATAGGCGACCCAGTATACAGTGTAGTCAGGCAGAGTGAATTAACCCAGTTTGAGTGCAAGTCACTGAGAAATGACAAAGCGTCCTGACAGCTTGGAAATTTGTCTGTTTAGCCGATTGTCTGTGGACGTTGATGGACGAAACAGATAACATGGCGAAATGATGAGAGAAGATACGGTTAATTTGTGTCTTACACACACTGTAAAAAACTATTTTCAAGATTTGTTTTCACAACATTTTTTTCTTTTGTCAAATCATCTTAAATAATTTACTTAGTTCAGATAACTTGCTATTTTGAGTTTCTGATGATTAAATCATTCTCCTTTATTGTATTAACTCACTTTTTCCAGTTAAATCAACTTAAAATTTTAAGGCAACCAGGTTACTTAATTTTTTAAGTTAAACCAACACATTTTTTTTTATGTGTGAAACTGACACTTTAAAAAATATTTTTAAGATGTATTATTACAACATTTTTTCTTTTGTCAAATCAACTTAAATCATTTATTTAGTTCTGATAACTTATTATTTTGAGTTTCTGATGATTAAATCAATCTCCTTCATTGTATTAACTCACTTTTTCCAGTTCAATCAACTTAAAATTTTAAGGCAACCAGGTTACTTAATTTTTTAAGTTAAACCAACACATTTTTTTTATGTGTGAAACTGACACTTTAAAAAATATTTTTAAGATGTATTATTACAACATTTTTTCTTTTGTCAAATCAACTTAAATCATTTATTTAGCTCTGATAACTTATTATTTTGAGTTTCTGATGATTAAATCAATCTCCTTCATTGTATTAACTCACTTTTTCCAGTTCAATCAACTTAACATTTTAAGGCAACCAGGTTACTCACTGTTTTAAGTTAAACCAACAAATTTTTTTTTTACAGTGTATTAGCTCATAAGGCATTAGAAGAGTGTATGAAAATGTGATTAAGAAAATTCAAACAGCTTAGCCACCAATTACCCAAAACCTGAAAATAATTACAAATTACTATGTGAGTGTGTTGCTTTAATCGATGTCTGATGATTATCCATTTCATTTATTTGTCTGGGATATAAAGTGGGCAGAGGTTTCCTCCACTGCATTACACTCTAAAAAATGCTGGGTTGTTTTAACCCAATTTTGGGTAAAATATGGACAAACCCAGCCATTGGGTTAAAAATGTAATTTAAAAATGTAACCCAATGGCTGGGTTTGTCCATATTTTACCCAAAATTGGGTTAAAACAACCCAGCATTTTTTAGAGTGTACACTCAGTTCTATCTACAGTAACACAAAATATTATTTTCTCTCTTGGCTATTATCCAAACCCAGCACTTATAGCTCGTCGTCTCATTTATCATCAATTATTCTACCAGTCTTTTACCTCTGCTTTTTCCTCCTCTTTTAGCCGTTCTCTTTTCCTTTGCCACAGGCCTTGCTGCCCTCCTTATTTCTTCAATGCTTGCTTTGTGCATCCCTCCCTCCCTCTGCCTCTTTCTCTCTCTCTCTCCATTTCTCCAGAACACAGCTGGACATGTGGATGAACACATGGAACAGCCCCTGAGGGGTAGAGCGCAATGTCAGTATGCTGATGACCCCTGCTCTGCTCAACACAAACACATTACACAGCACAACAATGAGAGTCATTTGGCCATTTTCAACAGCTAGTGCTTCATAATGACAAATATTAACGACACCAAGGAAATGTATTCATTTAGCACATTCAGTTCGAGTGATTCATCCTAAGGTGACAGTAATGTAAAAGAACTGCAATGCAAAGTCTCAAAATTGGCTAGAAAAGTATAGAGATGTGACCGAGAAACAGTGAAACAATGTACAGTTTTTTTTAAATAAAGGTTTAGTAGGGAGTCTATAGGGACAATATTACTGTGTGCTGATGGTCATTGGTCAAGTGCTTGTGGAAAAAAATGTGTTCAGCTGCTTGAGTGGAGTGTAGAAGATCATTTTGTGTTAAAATAGCTTTATCATCAAACATGCAAATTATTATTATTTTTGGTTATAATAATAATAATAATATGAGAAGATGAAAAGCAATTTGTCCAAAATAAAAAAAATGGAGCGTGATACAGTATATTCGATCACGAACCAGCCAATCAGAACTGCTCTCTCTGTTTGTGTGGCTCTCATATTCACAGAGTGTTAAAAATAAGAACAAATAGCTTACATTATCTATGTGTAGCCAGACCTGTATGCCTTTCCTTTTGAAATGTGAGATCCAATCTTTCCTCATTCATGTTTAATATAGTACATGAAGAAAAAATAAAGTCATACAGGATTGGAACAACATTAGAGTTCGTAAATGATGATAGAATTTTCTTTTTTGCGTGGACTAAACCAATGAGATTTCAGTGTGCAGCACTTCTGAAAAACTACAACGAAACAAAATGTAACCTTGCTCGTTGTGGTCAGTTAGGATAAAAAATGCTTTATCACCATAATGCTCTAATTTTAATTAAAAAAATTATTTTAAGTTTACAAATTAAAAATGTAAAAACAAGATGCATTTACTCGAAAAGCCATATTTCTGTTTAATTTTCACTTGTTTGGACTTTGTCAGTGCAGTAAAACAAATATTAATACAAAAATGCACTTTTACTGCTAGAGCTGCTTCTCTTAAGGATTTTCAGACATTGTTACTGGAAAGCATGTCCACAAAGTCTGTGTATATGCTGCTACTCTGCCTTAAGGCTTCAGTGCCACGACAAATTCTGAATTAGATTTATTGTTCTCAGTTGTAACCTGTCTTTCCCTAGAAATACAGTTCCTTATTAGATCCGATTTTGTATTGGTTTTTTTTTGCATTGTTGGAATCCTCTCTGGAACTGTCAGGCAGCATGTAGAGTTTTGTTATTGAAGGTGATTTTGCCTCCCTAAAGATAAACACACTCTTCTACTACAAATTTATTTCTCTGCACTGTGTTGTCAAAATGGGGCCAGAAATTCTTATTCCCTAGTCCCTGTAGGAAAACACACGGGTCACAAGAACTGCCAAATACAGATGTCTTTCCATATAGCCGCCAGTAGCTTGAGAGCTCAACTCAAAGAACAGTGTATGTGACATTGCATTTGATAGCTGTGCCTGTTGCCCTTGTTGTCATCCTTACCGCGAAAGGATGCTTGGCACCTGCAGATGACATCCTCTTTGCTATAGAGAATTCTTTGATTTTGCCTTTGAATTGGGTTACACTTAAGAGCAACCATTATGGAGACGAAGCCTTTGAAGAGAGGAAGACATGCATTAGAAACACAGCTAAAGGGGCAGCAGTTTGGGCTTCAAAGCTTGTCCAATGCTTCGGGCCGCCAGCACAGACACGTCACCCGACTGTGTACAGCACTCACACAAATAGCACAACCATTAAATATTCAAAGACTACTCTGACAATTTGTTTGAGAAATTGCAGCAACGCTCATTCTCCCAGTGGCAAATCTAGTTTGTTTCATTGTTATTATATATGAAGGAATGAAGAAAAAAGGAGCTTCTTTCAGCTATAGGATGTTTAAAATTTCACAAGGAAGATGGTATCTTGTAGGAAATGACAGTTTTAGTGTTGCCGGGTGGTTCAATCAGATGTGATCTTGATTATTAAACTGAAGAGCAGTGTGTGCTGTCTCCAGCAAACTGCAGGTGGAAGGACTTAATTATTTATGCTGAAAATGAGCCATTTTATAATAAGCCATGCTGCTCGCGCAGTACTTTACTTGGTCCTTTAAAAAAAAAAAAAATCAATTAAAGGGATAGTTCACTTTGAAATTATTTTTTATATGTTTTTGCTTACCTCAAGGGCATCCAAGATGTAGGTGTCTTTGTTTCCGCAGTATTTTCAATTTTGACATTTTTCGGTCAAACCGGTGTTGTCTGTCAGTCATATAATGCAGGTTTAGGGGGTCCACCTCAAGGAACATGCACAGAGAAGTCAAAAATTAAACATGATTTAATGACTGTAAGTACACACTGATGGCCTAAGACACGAAACGAGCGGTTTGTGTGAGAAAATTTCAATACATTTAAATTAGGCTACAGTATGCCTCCTCTGTATGGATAGAAAATTGTTATATTACAAGACACAAATTCAGATAGGCTTCTCCGAATTTACTCAACGCGTTTTAATTATGACAGGTTTCAAAAATAATGAATGAAATAATGATAGAAATAATGTCTCTTCTATATTACAAAATAAATATAAATAAATTATATTTATAGAGAGAGATAAATATGTAAATAATAAATAACTAAACGAAATACCTCCAAATTGAACAAAAATAGCTCTCACAAACTTACAAAAACAAACTAACAAAATATATTTATACCTTTAGTTTTCTTCTTCTTTTTCCTGTTTTCTTGTTGTCTTCCTCATCATCCCCATTTTGCTGTAGAGCAAAGTTTTTTTGAAAACCAGGACATTTTCATCACTTTTTAGGTGCGTTTCCTGAAAGCATCGTTAGCCAACTATGGTTGCAATTTCCATTGAATTCTATTGGTAACGACAGAACTTGCGACCATAGTTGGCTAACGATGCGGGAAACTCACCCCAGGAAAGGATGTAAAAACAGGACGCGAACAGGACTGCTGGTCACCCTACCGTAGACATCGAGCCCAAAGGCATGCTTTTACTATTCACCAAAGATGAGTGCGAATTCCACTGTAATGCTTTAGGAAAAGTGCTTCGTAGGATGTAAGTAGCTAAACATTTATTATTTGACAATACATTTTTTTGATGGAAATGTTTAACAACCGGCAGTAAGATGCAGTGATGTAAACTATTTTGCTGTTTTGAACTGAAAATATGCTATCGTTCATAACTCAAAAGCGACAAGACAAGAAATGTCTTGTGTTTTCGACATATTAGACATGCAAACAGTTAATGCGTGCAAATTATTATTTGCAAAGTTGAAATTGATTACTTCACAACTACAATTAGACCTAGAACTTATTTTTTAATTTATTTCCTTAAAGGGCATAGCTCTTTTACAAAGTCTTGATTTTTTTTGTTTTTGGGGTGTAAGTTACAATGCTTTTATGCAGTGGCGTAGGCTTGATTTTAAAATTGGTGGGGACGGGAAGTTTTGATTGAAATTATTGCTAGGGATATATCAGTGTCACTGGATATTGGTAGGGACACGTCCCCAGCGTCCCTACTAAATTCTACGCCCCTGCTTTTATGCTTGATCGTTCAAAAAAACGCATTATTTTTCACAAATTTTTCATTATTACAGCCCGAACGTGCCGTTTAGTTTCGATGAAGACCCTCCTTCCGGAATTCTAAATGTGCTGTGATTGGTTAGATGACCCAGTGTGTTGTGATTGGCACTGCCTAGCGCACGTTCAGGAAACGTCACTCTCATTACCATAACCGCAAGCTCTACTCGATGCGTCAAGTTCAAACCAATTCAGGCAGCACTGTCAAGACAACAGTCTTCTCTAACGCTGCTCAACCAGCCCTTGACCCCTTTTCTCGTATTCTGTGTGCAGGGATTATTTAAATGAGTAACATTATGACTTCACAAGATCCGTGAAAATCGGGTTGTAGTACAAACGAGTTGTTTGTTGTAGTTCTAGAAAAGTGGATTCTGTTAAATAAAATATCTCCCTTTGGAGTTGACTTTGAGCTTGTAACCTTGCAGATCTTTTCTAACGGTAGCATTATACGCTAACTAAAGGACTCCTAGTAGGACTCCTTCAAATCATTTAATCATTTATTTCCTTTTAATTAAAAAACGTTTAATTAACAAATTTAGTGAATTGTATTTGCAATATTATCATGTTTCCATTCTTCTACAGATGCGGTCAACCCGGAAAGTGTCAGTGTGGCCAGTGGGACTCGTTGGAGGCCGGAGGTACGAGCGTCCCCTGGTGAAAAATGGGAAAGTGGTCGGCTGGTACACAGGCTGGAAAGCTGACAGGCCGTTTGCAATTGACATGGCTGGTAAGACGTCACTAAGATCGACCTTCACAGGAGTAATTTTCCCCCCATAGTAAGTTATCAAAACGTCGCTAGCCATTTTTACTGATTATCATTACGACAAAACTGAATGAACCAGGAAAAAAAATGTCCCATAAATTTGAAATGACTATAATGCCTGTTTTACACCATGTGCAGAAGCAACATATTCACAAGGCTGAATCATAAATGCAAGAGTAAGCTTTCAAGATGACACTGTTTATGTGTTTCTGCATTTTGTATTTCCCTTTAATAATGGCAGAACATTCTAGTATGGTTATTGGAGTGTGCAACTGAATATTGAATTTACGCAAGGAAATCCAAATGCTAATTAATTTACACGGAACAATCTAAACCTTCAATTTATTATTTTATATTCAAAAATCTAGATTGATTGTGTCGATAAATCCCTTGATAATGTATTTTCCGCACATGGGGCTT
This sequence comes from Pimephales promelas, assembly GCF_988280905.1. NCBI lineage: Eukaryota > Metazoa > Chordata > Actinopteri > Cypriniformes > Leuciscidae > Pimephales > Pimephales promelas. The sequence goes on from NC_142779.1 coordinate 15,304,713, forward strand.
AAACATCTTCAATGCTGAAACCTCACTGAGGCATGCCGTATTAATGGTCTGACGTTAATATGGGCATCCTGAAAAAAATCAACAACCTATGACATAGACCAGAAAAATCCATCAGTGGAGTGCCATATTCTCTCTTACTTTTATAGATGTATATAGATGATTTTATAGATTTTTTATAGTTCAGAATTATAAAATAAGCAGCCATTTAAAACAACAACAACAAAAACACGTTCGACCAGTTCTCAGAAATGCCTCTATTGCATCTATTTCTGGATTTCAAATATTTATAGGCCCATAACATTATCTGGCTCGTGTGACAGGAAAGATTTTTGACAATAGATTCCTCTGGTTAATTAACAGGTTTCTGGTGACTGGTACATTCCGTCATCCAGCTGGTTTTGAATTTCAGAAATAATTTGTGCAAATCACGTAAACTTCAAGCTAAGGACAATTATCAGATTTCGTTTTTCCATCCTGCACATCTGAAAGCTTCCATTTAAGTTACATTTATTCATTAGACAGATGCTTTTATCCAAAGTGATTTACAGAGCATTCAGAGTATACATTTTTTTCAGTATGTCGGTTAGCAAACCCATGACTCATGGCATTGCAGGTGAACTACTGTGACCAATTAAACATCCATCAACTGACTTGATAAAAGTCATTTTTAAAGTTCAGAACCATTACTGTAAGTGTCTTAAAAGTATTGGAGAAGCAGAACCACATTACCTGGAGCATTATGTCTTCAAGTTTCACCACAAGGTCTCTCAGTTTTATTTAATGTTATTAAGATATTGAACCTCCATATCTCTGTCTATCTTCTCTGAGTTCTAAAGGATATTCTGCCCACGTAATACCATGTGATGCTGCTGATCATAACATCAGCTGTATGTGGAGCAGCTTGCCTGCTCAGATAAACAGATGGGACTTCTTTGCAGTTTGGTCGTGTTGATACTTTCCAGACTGCCCCTCACTGAAATCGTTTCAAACAGGCATATAAAATTGGCCCAAAGCAGGCAGCAAAATTTACTTCTATATAGAGAGACCATGCAGGAAGAATGTTCTAAGCTGAGGGGAAAAAAAGCCATGAAACACCAGAGAGTTTTCTGAAGAGGCTTTTCTTCTATATTATACTATAAGACTGAAAAACTGAAACAACTGGAAGAGAGAATTCTTTGAGAAAAAGTAAATTAACATTTAATCTCTCTTGTGAAATTAGCATCACCATTTGAGATGCAAGTCTCACCTCAGAATCATCCTAATTTACATCTCTTTCCCTCTTCCCCCATCCCTTCTCTCTCATGCTGAGATCACCAAAATTAACCCAAAAATCTATATGGTTTAATGTGAATAATTATCATAAAGTATTATACATGTTTGGTATCATTTGAAATGACTGCGACTGGTAAACATGTCTCATTCCCAAAGAAGTAAACCAAAAAGTAAAAAAGGTTTTAAGAGTTTAGAGATAACTTGCACACAGAGGAGGGGTGTGCCTTCCTGGCAAATGGCATCCTGCCCAAAAGGTGTACATAAAATATTATATATATATATATATATATATATATATATACACAGTATAGACATGCAAATATTTCTTAAATATAAATATTTACATGCATGTGTGTTTATTTATATACAAAAAATTATACGCAGTACACAAATGTATTATGTAAAAAAATATTTAGAAAAAAAAATAATGCATGAAAATTTGAAATGTTGTCTTAGCTACTGACAGAGATAGTAAGTTAAGTATGTTTACATAACCATTTCAAATAATATAATATATAGATACTAAAAAACACTGAACTGTACTTGCAGAGAACAGAGACTTAAAGTTCATGCTAATAGATTAAGGGTTGTCAAAACAAAACCAAAAAAACCCCCCTAAAATTTAATTAACAGAAAATGTTTACTCATTTACAATAAACAGGCTTATGAAAGCCAACCTCCGCCCCGTCTGCTGAGACCATCAGAACCTTCAAGAAAGAGCTGAAGACACACTTTTTCCACAAGCACTTAACTAAAACACAACCATAAACAAAGGCACTTGGCACAGTGTACTGCAAATATTGTTGGCTCTTCTGATAAACTGCCCGTGAGATTCCTCATTTGTAAGAAGCTTTGAATAAAAGCGTCAGCTAACTGAGCTAAGTGACAACATGTAAATTGGAATTTGACATGTCAAGCTGGTCAGGATACGCAAACAGAACAATGTTAAAAGGATCCTTGTTTGCACTTTCTGGGGAAACTCAGCTTTCAAATGGTACGCTAATAGTTTACTATGATAAAGAACGTATTGCAACCGTAAAAAAAAAAATACACTATTACAAAGCATTACTGACAGGCAAATATAACAGATACCCTATATTTTTAGGCAGACGAAGCAACAATTCGCTCCCTATAATTGGCAAAAATCCCCTTTACTGAGGCTATATTCAGCAATTTCTCTGCATTTTTAGCAAACGTGAGCTCTCAGGCAGTGCATTAAAAAGGGTGGGGTGAGAAGATGCTGACAGGTTGGAAACATCCTAACGGAGAGATATGGCGCTCGAAGGAATGAATACAACGTCAGAGATAGGAGTGGGTAGAGTTAAAGCAATCCCTAATTCCCCAGACTCCAGCGCTTCCTCTGGATATTATGCTGGTCCTGAAACTCTAATAACAAGAGATGGTATCATCTCTTTCTCATATGATCTCTATTACTACCATTATTGCTCTCCTTCCAAAGCTCATATTTTTCTCATGTGTTCACTCACACATAATCATCATCGTTGTTGTCATCAGAGCTAATGTATTCATTGTCAGGCCCTACCTGACAGTGAGCACATCTCTCTTAACAAACACTTCAAACAATGCATATGTTTCCTCACATCGCTGATATAGACTAATCGGATGTTGAAAATGAGCTGTTTAAGGTTCATAAATCTGCCGGCTCCGCTACACTCCTCCCTGAACAAAAGCTGAGAACAATAAGGTTATTTAGTATTCCTGCTGTACGGCGGCTTCTTCTGAGAGCAAACACAATAGCAGAGAAAAGGTCCTGAACCACCTCTCTCATTGCTTTCAAGCACTGCTCTCACCTAAAGAGGAACTCAAGTGCTTGTCTTAACATGGAAACCTTTTTAACACACAATAACAACGTTTTGCACATTAGGCGGAGAAGGGCTGAAATGATTTTGCATGACAAAGAGCTGCATCTGTCGTGTACACAGTGATTAAACCATGAGTCACGCTAGCCTTTACACAATCTGTGTCACGAGCACAATTCACAGAATTTGATTTTATAAACGTTTTATAATTATAATAAATATCATAAACTGATTAACCCTCAGGTGCTCTTCGGTCATTTCTGACCGAAAAAATTTATGTTTTGAAATGTTAAAAATCACAGCTTCATCGGAATGTTACGAAACTTGGTGACTTTTATTCCATTGGGTATGTGAACACACAAAAAAATTGAGGTCATGATCCGAGCATGCTAAGTGGTCGTAAAAAAAATAGTCACAGTTGTGCTCTTCGGTCAAAAATGACCGACCATAGGAAATGAATGGGAAATTGACAAAAACACAAAAACTTTGAGAATTTTTGTGTGTACAATCTACAAATCGGCCACGATGCAGAAAAAAAGTGCTCAGCATTGAAGGGGTGACACTCTAAAACATCAAGAGTGCAAAACAGACATACCCACACACACACACACACACACACACACACACACACACACACACACACTTTTATACACAAAAACACCAATAAATTGTGATTAAAAAATCTGTTTTGAATTTCTAAAAAAAATCACTGCTTCATCAGAAAATTACGAAACTTCGTGACTTTTATGGCAACATGTATGTGAACACACAAAAAAATTGAGGTCATGATTCGAGCACTTTAAGTGGTCGTAAAAAAATGACATACACTTCTGCTCTTCTATCAAACATGACCGACCATAGGAAATGAATGGGAAATTGACAAAAACAACAATCTTCAACTTCAAACTACAATTTGCAATCTACAAATTGGCCATGATGCAGAAAAAAGTGCTCAACAATGAAGGGGTGACACTCTAAAACATCAAGATTGTGATATTGACACTCACCCACACTCACAAACAGACGCACACACGCACAAATAAACACACACCTATATATTTGTTACGGTTCAGTGACACAAATAGACATGCTCATTAAATATTATTTTACATAAAGTGTTATAATTGAATGAATTGCATTGTTTTTTTTGTTTGTTTTTTGTACAAATTCAGAATAAAAAAAAATGTGTATAAAATTTGCTTCCTAGCATTCTCTTTCTAACACAATGTTTAGGTTTGACTGTAATCATAATGCAAAAACTAACACTTTAAATCACTATTAAATCGAAAACTTTAAATCACTAAAAATCTAAAACTTGATAAGAAATAGTCTTTGAGATTGTTTAAATATATGTTGAAATCCACCTATAACAAAAAAAAAAAAAGTAAACGTGTCCATGAACAGCTGGGGAATTCACATGCCTCTCCATAGAGAACTGTACATTTTATCTAGTGGTTACAACATGGTTCTACGCTTTCTCTCCATACTCTTACCAGATGGCGCTAATCTGCCTTCAAAAATTTTTTTTGGAAGGCCTAGTCTCTATTTTAACCTAAAATACTGCTAAAAAAAAAATAAAAATTAAAAATGTATATATAAAAAAAGTTTGTATTATTTTCAATGGCAAAAATGGACCATAAATATTGCATAAATATTAATAAGTAACATCAAATTGGCTCAAAATACAAAATTAAAAAGAAAAAATATAACTGAACAAAAATAAATTGCATTGGTTTTACTGGGATGGAGAAAGTTTCATTTTTAGGTGTCCGGTCACTTTTGACCGGGAAGATAACAAGTGTGACTCCGAAACGAAGGCTAGTGATTACACCATGATTCTACGCTTTTTCTCTATACTGTAACTAGATGGTGCTAATTTTCTTCAAAAAATATTTTTTTTCTGAAGGCCAAGACTCTATAGTATACTAAAATACTGCATTCATAATTTTTTTTTTTTAATTATGTATATTTAGAAAAATATATATACTTTTCCATGGCAAAAATAAACCATAAATATTGCATAAATATTAATAAATTCAATCAAACTGTCTCAAAATACAAAATTAAAAAGAATAAATATTATAGAACAAAAATAAATTGCATTGGTTTTACTGGGATGGAGAAAGTTTCATTTTTAGGTGTCCGGTCACTTTTGACCGGGAAGATAACAAGTGTGACTCCGAAACGAAGAGCACCTGAGGGTTAAGACAGCTTAAAAGTGGTGGACACACAATACACACTGCTAAATATTTAAGAATTACACCATTATTTTTTATTGAAGCATCTTAACCATCCAGTCATAAGTTTGGCGTCAGTAAGATAAAAAAAAAAGTTTTAGAAACAAGTCTCGAGTTTGTTCTTTCCAAAAAATAACAAACTCTCATAGACTCTAAACATTTGAGCAGTAGTGTGTGTATGTATAAACTAGGAATAATGGTTGTAATAAAACAGCAGACTGATTAAATTGCATCAGTGAGTTCATGTTGTACCTTTACAAAATGTATTCCATTTTAAAAAATATGATAATGTTATGTAAATAACAAAGTTGTTAGTCACAACATAAAACTAATCTAAAAGGTGCTCTTTCCAATGCGCATTTTACAGATTGCTCTATTAGTATGTACTTATTGTCCCTTATTAATTTTAGACCGTTTCTGAATATGATTTACATATTTAAGTACTAATGATTTCATGATTTATGCATCACATTTCCCTGGAAATTAAACAGTTCCGTAAGGCAAAATAAGTTTTAAACATCAATCCGTTTTCAGCATTTCAACACTACAAATTTGAAGGCCATCCTAATTAAAGACCTTATAAACGGCTGGTCAAGAAGTCTTGGACTTCAGGATGTGAATGTTTAGGATGGGTTTATGCATATCTGGATGGACCCCGAAGTGCTATTGGTGCAACAGCAGAAACATGTCCAGCTCTTCAGCTCTATCAAAGCCGCGTCCCTAGTTCTCTGAACGTAGGTTCTTGCATCATTCCCCTAATACTTGTATAGGGACATCAAAAGGTAATATAGTCATTAAAAAAAAAGATCAAAAGAAAGGAGTTGATTGGCCTTCAACTATTAATAAACCTTGACATTATGCATGTCGATCTGAGGGAGAGAAATCTTGTAACTACACAAGGACACAGTTAGCCAAGGCTTAGATGAGCAATGCTGTCGTGAGCTCGCCTCTGCGGATTAAAACCCAGGTGGTTTTAGCTGGAACGCAGGCGTCCTAGAAAACAGCCCGTGTCCATGCAGGATAAAAAGCCCACAACAGAGGGTGATATTCCCTATAGTAAAATTTGAAAAGTCCTTCTCCTGTTTTGGGGCTGAGACAGTGTCATAGAGAGAAATGGAAACAAGCGGGTGAAAAACGTATCCTGACCCACATGCATCTTGACAGTGGGACCCTGCTCCCATGTGAAATGCATGAGGTCAAGAGAGAGCTGAAGAGCTGTGCATTTGAGTATATAAATAATACACAGTGAATGAGAGAGAGTGTTTGAATATATGGTGAGATTATTTGCGATTAACAATTTCGGGCTTTTTATACTAAGCTTTTTGATGAGCTTCAATGAGCATCAAACACAGACTTTCTCACTTACAAACAAAGAGAAAGATATCCGATAGTATTCCCATTCATCTCAATGGCAGTTGCTCAATTTTATGTAATTTGCCAACACTGGTTAAGGGTACTCAATTGTACAGCCAAGTTTAAGCCAATCACCCGAGCCGCGTGCGACTAATCACTCTGAAGGCACAAGGAGGCACTGGTCACACCACCATTTTCCGAACCCTTCTCAGTAATGGCTATCACGAGCTGTTACGTCAAAAGCAGCAGAGAGGAGACATAAAATAAAATACATTTTAATTTAAAATGTTTGATTGCTATTTTTACTTTGTTAACGTCAGGGTTTGCAGTGAACCTGCAGGTGATCCTGTCAAACCCACGTGCCCTGTTCAAGAGGAGAGGAGCCAAACCAGGGATGCAAGAATCAGATTTCCTCAAACAGATCACCAAGGTGGAGGACTTGGAGCCAAAGGCCCAGAACTGTACCCAAGTGAGTAGAACAGCTTGCATCTTTGATTATCATACTAAAAAGGTATTCCAGGTATCTCTTTAAATCGGAGACTCATTATTTTGGGCAATATGACTCACCACTACTTTTTTTTTTTTTGTATTCCTTTGAAACCATGCCGGTCTATTCTTCAACCAGTGACAATAGTGAATAGCTACTGTATGTCAAGTAGCGCTGAAAATGAAAAAAAAAAAAAAAACCTTCATATGTATTTGTCTGATTCTTAAAGCTCCTTCGTTCGTTCGTGGCCCATTATCTCAGGAGCTGAAATCTCAAGCTTCAGTCGACTCACCTTACATGTCAAAATGCTCTCTTCCTCCCTGTACCACGCGTCACTGCTACTGCCATCATCATTATCACCCAATTACCCTAATGGTAGCCGGCCTGGGTTATTAATAGTGACTATTAGCAGGGCTGACAATTCCACTAATCACCAACACCAGCAAGAGCAGAACACATTTCCAACATCAGCCAATCAGTTATGCGTCACTTTTTCCAGACGCAGCATAATGTCTGCATTGTAAACACTGCGGAGAGCGCAGGTTTATTCTTGCGTGTAGATATCGCACCCGTAAACTGGACGGAGAGGCCACTGACAGTTACAAAGAAGTGCGAGCGAGGTGCTATTTGGAAAACGTAGGAGTTTAATATACTTAAATTTGTGGCTGTATTCCAATGATATGAGAACGACATTATGGAAGTAAACAAACGAAAGTGCGTGTGCCAGCAGTTGTGGGTCCTCGTGATGGGTCTGAGCGGGCGTCTGTCCAAGTTGAGCACTGCCAGCAATGTCTTTTTGAAAGGTCACATTTGTAGGAGTGTTCTTTTGAGTCCCCAACGGATGACTGTGACTAAGCCTGCGGGCAGGGCAATATGGCTAACTCCCAGCATGCACTTCAAAATTAAAGGCAGGGAGGCTGGGGAGGATTGAGGGGGGGTCATCTTATGCGAGTAATCGGACTGAACTGATGTGACAAGGAGGAAAAGGACAGAGGAATAAGAAGAGGGAAAGGGAAACGGTTTAAGAGAGACTGCACACATGCTATATAGATAGAGGGATAAAGAGGGTGTGAGAGACATTCACAGGCTTATTTACAGAAGTCAGTACATACACTAGACTCTCCTGTTTATTAATGTCAGTCTCAATCATGCTCCTGCCAGACTGCTGTCAGTGTGCCAGCTTGCTTTACTCTGAACAGGATGAGTATCTGATGCCTTCAATTGTGTTGTGGGCAGATTCAATAGAAATACTTCTTCAACAAAAGTATTGTTTGAGAAAATGGTTTGTACCATGGACTGCCCAAATAGAAGCAACAGACATTTTTCCTACAATGGACTTTAGAGTAATGCACCTTCATCAGCTGAACAAATGAGCTAGAATGCTTTCATTGTGTAACAGTTCGTTCCGATGTTGGGCAAGAGTCTATCCCTTTTGAACAATTATAGCAAATTACTTTTTTAAACTAGCTATTAGAACAGACTAAGGTTCTATACATTGTTAAATGGCATGCAACAGATAACAGAACTAAGAATGAATGATGCATTCAGAGCATTCCTTAAAGTCGGCATGAAATTAAATATGACAAATCTTCTTTTTATATGTAATATTGTAGTGTTTGTTATACATGATTTATCTGTGCACTTCATTATTTTTTAAAAATTCATGGACCCTTATAATCTTTAATCAAATACATTACCCTGCCCTCGCCCATCGAAACGACCTCGATTCTATTTCGGTTACGTGGAATGGCGAAAAGATACAATGCGGCTATCGGCAGAGAATCGCATTGAAATCTGCCTCCATTTTGTTTGCAACGCCCAACCTCCAACGATCCAATCAATTCCCGAAGGACGAAAATCAAGCCCTGCCCTACATTTTATTCTAATTTCAGAAGCCGTTTCACTCGGATATACATCACGACAATGAAAAAAATGACAATCTCAACTTCCGTTTCCGTTTCACTTTAACCTTATGTTAATTTTTTCCATATACAAAAACATTTTTATCATTGCAAATTGTATTTTTATAGAATAGTATAAAATTATCTCATTTATTGTTAGTTCATGCAAATCTGTTTTAAAGTTTGGGGTCAGTTGTGTTTTTGGAATGAAGCCTCTTATGCTTAAGAAGGCTGCATTCATTTGATTAAAATTACAGTAAAACAGCAATATTGTGTAAAATTATTACAAATTAAAATATTGTATATTTTAAAATGTTATTTATTCCTGTGATGGCAAAGATGAATGTTCATCTGCCGTTTCTCCAGGCTTCAGTGCCACATGATGCTTTAAAAATGCTGATTTGGTGCTCAAGAAATATTTATTATTATCAGTGTTGAAAACTGCTTAATATTTTAGTGGAAATCTTTTTTTTTTTTTTTTTTTACAGGATTCTTTGATGAACAAAGTTCAAAGGAATATCATTGTTATTGAAATCTTTTGTAACAATATAAATGTCTTTACTGTCACGTTTGATCAGTTAAATGGGTGAATAAAATGCTCTTCTTTTTAAAAATAAAATAAAATCTGAACTAAATCACTTTTGAACATGAGTGTATGAAATGTCAAACTCAGTTCCTTGAGGGCTTCAGCCCTGCAGAGTTAAGTTTCAACCCTAATTAAACACTAGGCTTATTTTAAAACTGCAGGTGTGTGTGTTGAAGCAGTGTTGGAACTAAACACTGCTAACATCCCCTTATTATTAAAATTGTATTCAAAAAATGTATTTAAATTTCAATAACCCTTTCTTGAAACCCATTTAGATGTACTAGAGCCCATGACTGCTGGCTTCACACCTCTGCACTGCTGTTATATCACTGCTTTCAACCTTTGTGCACCGAGTTGTAGCTATTACATTATCAACATAAAAAATTGAAGGATTTACATATGAAAGCGGAAGCGCACAAGTTTAATTCTTCATGTATTATTACATTACTCTTAAAAAAAAAAAATAGATGTTTGACAGCTGCACACATGAAGTTTAACCACCCACAAAACCAATAATGATCCGCTTCAGAAAGTTCCAGATTTAAACTAAAAACTTTTATCTATTTAAATAAAGCTCAGTCCTACAACTTACTTTGCCCTGATAATATTTATTAAGGCAACACCACCGGGATTAGTAGATGGCAAAGTAGACGCCTACATAAGGAGCAGTTTACAGAATCTACCAGAGGGATGCAACTTGTTATCAGGCCAACTACTACAGCATGCTTTGAGTTACTTATGGGTTGCTGCTCCAATGTGCAGACTATATTTATCTCTTGTGGTTTTGCTAAATTAGCCTTGTTATGGAAAACAAGCCAATTTGTAATAACATGTGTTGTGGAACAGTCACACCTGGGTGCGGTCAATCCGAGAGATCCTGTTCCAGCACCCTTCAGGCACCAAAAACATGTCAGCTGAGAGATCACATGCACTGTGTGGGGAATAGGGAAATACGCTTGTCACTCACATTTAAATGACATTTCAAATCAGCAATGAAATCTGACATTAACTCACATTGTTGTTTCTTAGGCCCACCATATTGCGAATTGCATTTTTTCCCATCCTAGAAGTATGAGTAAACCATCCTAATATATATAGAATCTTTGTTTTGTCATGAATTTGATTCGCAAATTCTGAAATAACGGATTCCAACTGGTTTCTTTCAGGTCCTAGTCTGGCATACCCGGACAGAGAAGGTCAACCTGGGAAATGAAACAAAGCGGCAACAGGATTCGATTTTTATAGAGGTCTAGAGACACTGCACTAGGACTGTCATGACACTGGATGGAGGCTCGCCATTGCTGGCACTTTGCCGCCTTTGAACTTAAGGATACCTGCTCTGGCGGAAAAGGCAAGCCAAGCCATCTCGGGTTTCTGGATTCTCTACTGACACACTGTCTCTATCTGCTGGAGCTTCACACTGTGGCGTCACACTGGATTACCTGTAACGTGGTGGAGAAGAAACCATGGATAAGGGGTTTTCACAATGGCAAAACCCTGATCACTTTCCCTTTCAGGGTTTCTGCAGGTTTCACAAAGTCAAATCTAAGACCTTTTTAAGACCATTATGAATGACATTTAAACAAACAAAACAAAACAAAAACAGTACAAAGGAAACAGAGTCTCAAAATTATTCGCAAAGTCATTTAATTTATTCAAATTGAACATTCGTCGAAAATCTGCACGAACGGTTCAGTGATTTTGGAAATTAGTTCTGTTTCTGTTTGTATAAAATCCCCTATTTCAAAGCGCGTAATGTTGGCCATTTTATCTTTCCCGCACCTGAAGGATTTAACGATGTTTCAGTCCGAAAACATTGTTTGAAACAATTTAGAACTGGTGTTGTCACCGTGTGGAGAACCCAGAGCACCTCTGCTTTTAGCGTTGGCTCTGATCAATAGCAACACGGAGATTGATTCTGGGATTTGCGGAGCTAGTTGGGCCCCGCCTAGGCAGTGTAGAAGTACCGTTAGTGCTGGAGCCCCCTGATACTTGCAAGAACTGACTGATGGCTGTCGTTTGCTGGAGACCCTTCACAGCACTTAGATGTTCATCACTTTTTGCATGTGACTCCAGCACCCAACGTTTTTGCATAAGAAACAGTAGGGTTTAAATACGTTGTTTGCAACTGGCTTTAATCAAGCACGAAATTCAGATTTTTCAAGCCAAGTATCACTAAACGTCCACTTCCCCATAGCTGAATAAAATCCGTTTTATGTCTGTCTGTGGTATCTGAGATACGCGCCAATAACACGAAAGCTCAAAGCTGATTGGCTGTTGCATGTTGGTCTATTTTGTAGTCATACAGGGAGTTATATTTGAACTAGCGAAATAAATAACTACAACCATGGAATAAAAAAAAAAATGACCTAGAACACAATACGTGTTGTGATTGTGAAATTTTAGACTTTTTTTGACTTTTTAAGACCCCGCGGAAACCCTGCCTTTTCCTCGGACTCTGAAAGCTCTGAGAATCAGCTCAACGTCTGTGAATGCGGAGGACAAGGACCAGCTGCTTGAATAATGTACAGAGGTTGGGTGGTGCTGAAAATCTACTGTCCATGAAAATAAAAGGAATAGTCGATAAAAACACACGCCGCAAATACAGTCAAAAGCGTGAGACACCAGGGACAGAACTTTTGGATTACAACTGTCTTTATTCCAAACGACCTTCTTTAAAAGCAAAAATAAAGAAAAAAAAAAAAAACTTTACAATAAATGCGTCTTTAGACAAAATGATCACACAATAGTTCATGGCTATTCACTGTTTAATGCACGAAAATAACAATATTTTGTCTCTGTACTAGGCACCAGAAAATGTAAACACATTATAGAAATAAACCTGGATGACACAGTGGGGATGTTTAAATTATTGCACAGCAGAGAGACCCTGTCTGAGAGGATAGAAGCTCTGCTACAGCGGCGGGACTGACGTGTTCGACTGCACGCTTTTGTTCGGTCAAAACGAGCTGGCTAAAATGACAATTCCTTCCACGAGCCCTTTTCTATTGACCCCAACCCCCTATTTCCCGTTAGCTATCGCAGCTGTACAGTCGTCCAGGTTTATTTGTCTTTCACTCACTGTGCTTCTCTGTAACGCACACATTAAAACATCACAGTAAAGATGGAGTTTGTCATGGGGCTACACAGATGCGGTGGGATGAGAAGCCAGAGAGAGGGGGCGAGGGGTTTGTCTATCTCATGATTACATTACATTACATGTGTCTATACAATATCTGCTACAGGGTTCTGGGACATGGGGCTACAGAAGATAGGAAAAGGAAGGGGATGTCACAAATATGATAGCCATACCTCTGTCTTTTAAATACTATGACTCACTATTTGGTAAAGATATATTAGAAGCCTATATAATTGGTCCAGCAGCTTTCTTGTAGCTGATATGTGATTTGAAACCCCACCCCCCCCCACAAAAAAAAATAAATATATATATATATATATATATATATATATATATATATAGAAGAAAAGAAATTGCAAATAAGACGGTCAAAGCTGCCAGTCTCTTACACGCCAAACTCGCTCACTTGATCAATACACAGAGGGGAGGTTGAATCAATGCTCTCCAGAGTAGTAATAGTTGGAAAGAGAAAGGGGGGGAAAAAATGACAGTTCATGAATAAAACTCGGTGCGAGTGGTGGTGGAGGAGGACAGGAGAGATGGAGGGATGTGGTGCCCCTTGTCCTCCATCGTCCCTCATTCATTTACTTCCAGAGCTGGGTGCTGAGGGTCTGACCAGATGGGGGTGCCACCCAGCCGCCCATGGGGGCACCAGGTGGCCCAAATGGCATTGGAGCACCGGAACCATTCAGGTTCATTCCAGACATCTGTTGGTTAATCTGAAAAAGACAAAGCAGAAACAGAGAAGGGTGGTACATCAATAGATACCAGAATTGTTATAATAATTTGCGCTGGTCCAAAACCTACAGAGGATTTTAAGGCATCATGGACGACAGAAAAAACAACAGAAAAAGGTGTCTCCTAAAAATACCTAATTTCAGTTAAATTCTTTGCCAATATTACATGTGCCCTTTGCGGTAAAGGCAAGAATGCACTGAAATGAGTTCAAACTAAACTTTTTTGCTCACCAACGCTGCAATTATTTGATCAAAAATACAGTAAAAACTGTAATATTGTGAAATATTCAGTGTCACATGATTTTTCAGAAATCATTCATCTGGGGCTCAAGAAACATTTCTTATTATCATCAATGCTGAAAACAGTTATGCTACCTAATATTTTTTATGAAAGATTCTTTGATAAATTTCAATTTCAAATTGGTCTTTTACAAGATTGCATGTTAAGATGCGTCTATGAAGGTTACTCGATTTTGAAACAGAGTTTTGTTATTAAAAGAGAAATAATTGTTGGTTTTTTACACAATCAGATCAGATATAAGATCAGTAATTTCACCTGAGGATTCACACCAGTTACATTTTCCTCTTTTCTTTTTAACAGGTTACTAAGCTGTCCTCTTATAAACTCAATCACCCCTCTTATTACTCTTCGTCTACTTCTCACTCTTTCATTTTCTATACCTCTACCCTTTTCCCTTAACTTCCACCAGTATTCTTCCTGACTGGCCCTGTGGGGCAGCCCATCAGACACGTCTGTTTGATTTATACTCCTGTCTCTACAGCTTCTAGCCAGCAGAGAGAGGAAAAAGTAATGGTTTCAAATAAGCAGTCTCCTATTTTTCATTATTAACATGATTTCTGGGAACTAAACTTTGTGCAGTCTTTATCCAGCTGTCAAAATGGATATATAATAGAAAACAGGATTCTTCTTTCTTCGCAATAAGAGTTTGCTGTACTACGTTGACAATGGATGTACAAAAACGACATGATCCACCAGTCACGCTGGTTGTCTGGCAAAAGCTAAAATAAATTACAATCTTTTATTACTCAACACTAATCTCTTCACAGAGAACTGTGGATGATACCAGGAACACAGCTCACAGTCACAGCACATGATCAGTGCAACAAGTCCGACAGTAATTGTCTTGAAATATGTCGGTGAATGCGCATCCATCTTTGTAATGTAGGCTACAAAATCTGCTTCAAAATCCCAGCGCTGTCATCATCGTGTAAAGCCCGCCCCAACGTTTCTGATTGGTGCCTCGATTTCGACGGATTGGAAATGGGCTTGAATGAGCTCTTTGCCGGACTATCTTTCAGAGCAAATCTAAATATCTCACCGAACCTATATGTTTGAATGGTAGTAGATTAAAGGGAATACATATTGATTTGGTACAAAAAGGCCAAAAATAAACAAAAATAGAAGCACTTGCCTTTTCCCATACTATCTTGAAATACAGACATAATTCATCGGTCTCCTATTCATGTTTAATTCCAAAGCACTAAACCCCTTCCTGAGGCGGTGAGGGAGGTTATCCATCACCGTGAACTCCTGGAGTGCTCTGATGTCTCACAAGGTGACTAAACCTCTTTAGGCCATGAAGTGCATCCAGCCTCTCACGGAGACTTCAGATGCCCCAATGCCTGTGATGAGAAGACCAACGCCTGTGAAGAGACGACTCAACGCCGGCCATATGTTATGCCCTTAATATTACATGATTAACTAAATGTATTTTTTCCATGTACTTTTCTGAAATGCACTTACTGTAAAGCTGCTTTGAAACAATATGCATGTTAGCCAGAGGAGAACTGGCCCCCGACTGAGCCTGGGTTCTCCCAAGGTTTTTTTCTCCATCCAATCACCTGATGGAGTTTTGGTTCCTTGCCACTGTTGCCTTGGCTTTTGGCTTGCTTAGTTGGGCACATTTAATATTCAACAATATTATTGATCTGTGTTGTATTACTTTCATGTTATCACTGCAAAGCTGCTTTGATAGAATCTGTATTGTAAAAAGCGCTATATAAATAACTGTGACTTGACTTGACTTGTATGACTAGAGTAAGATAGAGGGAAACATGTTTTTTAAAAAAACATTTCCAAAATACTCAGGAGGACCCACTGTGGACCTAGACTTCATTTAACAGGAAAAATGTGGCCAATCTCATAATTAAACCTGCTTCCTCCGCAACACAATACTGCATACACACAGAGAAATAAGTGTGCCATTAGAGTGCGTGTTTGTAAATACTCCAAGAGCCGTATTAAAGGGAGTGAATATCAAGTACTAATGATTCTTCTCCTCCCTGTGCACTGGCTCTCCTCAGAAAAGGAGGAGTTGCTCTGTGTGCTGGGTAACAAAGAAAAACATTTCAAGACAGATCCATCTCAGAAAAAAAAAACACTCCTCCTAGGAACAGTGCGGCAAAATTACCCTCACTCCAAAAAACCATTAAGCAGACGCATTTCTTTCCTCAGCCGGTCTCTCAAAATACAAATGTGCTGCTGAAGGCCTATAACTCAGGACGCACACACTTGCATTGTGGGGAGGGATTTTAATTAAGGCCGTGTGAGTGCAAGGCACACTATATTGATTTATGATGTGTAATTAACCTCCCGGAGGCTGAAATCTCGGACTCCCTTCGCTCACAGCCTCATACACAGGGGGTCATGGGCCACGGGAGGCAGGGAGATGATAGAAGATGAGAGGTCGGAGTCACTGAGCCCTTGTCTTTAATAAGGCCATATGCAGATGGGAGGTGACAACAGATTAGATAGATTTTCAAAAACCCTTATGATGAATCTCTGATTATACGTTGAGTGTGACCGAGAGAGACTGAATGTGACAACTCGCTTTTCACCTAAAATGGCTTTGAAAATGTGAAAAATCTGATCTGAATAAAAAGGAAAGCTCTGTGGTTACCGGGAGATGCATTGTGGGAATCGAATATGATGAATGGTAATAGCTTCAGATTTAGATGTTCTCTCTATAAAAAGCAGATACTGATCCACTGCAGCCATTGCGTCATATCAATGACTCATGGCAGATTCTGAGAAGACTGGTAAAAAAATACAACCCCAGAAGAACATTATGAACTCACCTCTTGAAGCTCTTGACCTCCGGCATGCGAGTACATAACAGTATTTAATGATCACGTTTCTCAGGTCCCCTGTTTTTCACTAACAACAATTTTTTTTTGGTTCTGTTCATCTCAAATTTCCACTGTGAACTCATTGTTTACATATGAAATGAGATCTGGCTATATAATGAAATGCAGAAAAAGGATCAGGGCGTTTCTCAGATCTCAGATGAGCCCGTGAATGCCAAGTCGCAGAGACTCAGCATTCATGCATTTCATAATGTCGGGTAAAGGATTTTCCTCTTTGTTCTAGAACATTTGATGGTTTGCATTGATAATCTTTCAATTGATTATGAAATTGCAATAATACATTTACCTGACATAATAAATTGTTGATTATTCTAACAGACTTTAACTTAAAGGAATAGTCAAACATTCATGTAGATTTAAAGGATTAGTTCACTTTTCAAAAAACTTTTGCTGATAATTTACTCACCCCCATGTCATCCAAGATGTCCATGTCTTTCTTTCCTCAGTCGAAAAGAAATTTAGGTTTTTGATGAAAACATTCCAGGATTTTTCTCCATATAATGGACTTCAATGGGAACCGGATGGTTCAAGGTCCAAAAGATAGTGTTAATAAAAGTTTCAGATGCAGCTTCAAATGTCTTTAAATGACACCAGACGATGAATAAGGGTCTTATCATGCGAAACGATCGGTTATTTCAAAGCTTATTCCAAAAATGTAACTTTTCTAAGGACAAATGCTAGCCTTGCTATATTCTCTGAGGCGCGTTTGTAACGTCACGTAATACGTAATTACGTTCAAAAGGTCACGGGCGGCGTAGCCGGAAGTACAGAATAGAATTTTCAGACATCATTGTTTTTCCTTTTAATTCCTTTTTTTGTAAACGGTGTTTGAGTTAGTTTGCACGTTCAACCTATGCGTTCAACTTGTAAACACTGACTCTGTACTTTCGGCTACGTCGCCCGTGACCTTTTGAACGTAATTACGTAATACGTGACGTTGCAAACGCGCCTCACAGAATAGAGCAAGGCTAGCATTTGTCCTTAGAAAAGTTACATTGTTGGAATAAGTTTTGAAATAACCGATCGTTTCGCATGATAAGACCCTTATTCATCGTCTGATATCGTTTAAAGACATTTGAAGCTGCATCTGAAACAGTTATTAACTGTCTTTTGGACCTTGAACCATCCGGTTCCCATTGAAGTCCATTATATGGAGAAAAATCCTGGAATGTTTTCATCAAAAACCTAAATTTCTTTTCGACTGAGGAAAGAAAGACATGGACATCTTGGATGACATGGGGGTGAGTAAATTATCAGCAAAAGTTTTTTCAAAAGTGAACTAATCCTTTAATGATGCACAAATATCATTGAAAAACTTTTTAATACATAAGTTAAAATGTATTGCATTTAATTAAAAATCCCTTTGCCACGGGAAAATACGGAACAGGCGTGAGACCTTTACCTCTAATCGAATACCGCCATTGGATCGAATTAGACGGCCTTACAACACTAATTTCACTGTAGGGACATTTTATTTGTAGTAAATTTCTTACAGCAGCATAACATACCTGTGCCATATTCCACTGTCCTTGCTGACCTGGCTGCATGGCATACATGTTTTGAGGGGCCACCATGCCCTGAGGTCCCATCATGCCTGGAGCCAAGCCCATCACCCCCGGCTGTGCGTTGCCCATGAAACCGTTAGGCATTGTCATGCCAACCATCATGCCTGTATTCTGGCCCATCATCGCGCCACCCTGGCCCATAACAGCCCCCATCATGGTAGTAGGCGGCATGGCTCCTCCCATCCCGGGGAAAGCCTGGAAGTTCCCCTGTGGCTGCGCAGGGAACTGCATCTGAGACGGGCCCATGAACATCGCCGTCGCTGTGGGAGCAGAATTGTACAAAGGTACACAAATAAGATTTATACACAACGCCATGTTCAGTACGTTCAATGAGACAAAAACATGAGCAGACCTGAGGACACGGACACACTAAGCATCACAGGCAGAGGAGAGCATTCAATATCTGTGCTAATGTGCGCAGTTTCTTGCCCTACGTACAGAGGAAATGGATCTTTGAGACAAGAGAGGTGTGCAGGATGAAAGGGGACATATAAAAGCATCCTGACGGTGGAGTCTTCATTTTGAGCATCTGAGGTTTTGGGAAATGTCCTCTTTGAAGAGCAGGGCAGGAGAAGCAAGCAGCATTAAATCTCGTTCAGCAGTATCAGAGTGCTGAGACACACAGTGCTTGAATTATTGATACTCCCATTAAAGCAAGGCTTCTCAAGAACCTCGCTTGCTTTCTCTTTCTCTCAAACACACACACTCCCACTGCACCATTAGAAATGGACTCTAGACGCAAAGCGCCATTTATAGATCAGCCTTTTCTCGCTCAGATCACTCACTCTCTGAGGAATAAGAAAGTGGGACTCTGGGCAGATGGATGTACCTTGTGCAGGCTGTTGTGGGACGGTGCTGGAGCCATACAGGGAGAGAATGGAGTCCTTGGAGAGAGGTTTCTTGGCCGCTTCCTCTGCTTTGCTGCTCCCGCTGGTTTCGCTGAACAGGTCCAGATCTCCCTGTGCTGGAGCAGAACTTCCAGTGGCCGTCGCACCTGCCACAGCCCCTCCGGCAGAGCTGGCTTGAACACTCCCAGCTGCCTTACTGGAACTGACCTGCGGAGCACAGGAGACGGTTGACTTAAAGCCACATAAGACTCTCAACACCTGTTAATGCACTCTCAAAACATAATTTCCTCATAAATCGACTAACTCATCAGCAATCACACACACGCATGGATATACTGTATGTGGGCCTAAAAATCATGAGCCAAATGAGGCATCTCTACAGACGTTCCGGTCTAAATGATCAGAAACCTGTGCCAAATCAACTGGATACAGCTCCAAACATCCACAGAAGAAATACCACTAACAGAAAAGTACCAAAAAATGATCATATCCATGCAGATGTTGGGAAGCATGGGCCATTTAAGCTCTGCTTATTAAGTAGCTTAGGCTGGGATCAAAAGTGGATTAAGTTGCTGTCAGAGTACCAGAAAAGGTGCGGTCACATTAGCAAAAATTTGTAGCCAAAAAGGTTCATTCTAAATGGTGTAGCAATGTATAAAGCACAGCTTACAGTTTGAAAGTCACTTTCAAACCAAGCAGCGTTCTGTAGAAATCGTACGCTCTAACGTGAAATTCTCAATCATATGGATTCCTATTGAAATGCCAGCATTTTGCCTGCAAAAATTCGCTGAACAATGGTTCTTAAGGAACCAAGAGAGAGTCAAAAGATGGCAAATAATCAAATCAAAGTTGGTTAAAAATATAAATCCTGTAGAAACTCAGAGAGACATGAATACACACACACAAAGATGAAAGAAAGGCTTCATCATCTTCAAGCAGAGAAATGACATTAATTAGACTGCAGCTGTGATGAATGAATAGCTCAGGAAGAAGAGACACAATTCACCGTTTACGCAAAGTTACAGCGCACACAAATAGCAAAAGATGGAGGAGACAATCAGTAAGAGGCAGTTTGTGTTCAGTCAAAGCACCTGCATCCTTTTACTCAATTACAGTCGCGCGACGCTAGACTAGCAACCACAAAGCTGCAGATGGTACGGCTGATGCCATGGTTACCCTCCAAAAAAGCAAGTCTGTCAATGTGAAACCGAGAAAATTCTAGGACCGAATCCTAGTTCATATGTTCAGGAAAGTCAGCATGCTGACAAGTAACTGACTGACTCTGGTGGCACATGGCTGCAGAAACTAAACAGTGGCCCAAGGTCATGTTCAGTGATGTGCGAGACCTGGGCGAGCCCTGCTGAGATTTGGCACAGGCGCCATTCCATTCCTGATTAAGAACCAGGAGGACATCACACTATTTAAACAGGACTGAGGTGCGCTATGCTAGCAACACACCATGCTACTGTATATATATTATCCATGCCAGATTCTGAATCCTAGTGTCTTTGTCTTTTGGCTGCAAGGGTATTTATATGCTTGTGATAAATATAATATTAGATTTTTTATATACAAATATACACAATTGTCTTCCAAATGCACTACCTTTTAAAAGTTGGGGTACATTTTAGTTCTTTTTTTTTTAATTTTTGAAAGAAATAATTTTACTCAGAAAGAATGCATTAAACTGATAGTAAAGACATTTATAATGTTACAAAATATTTCTATTTCAAATAAATGGTATTCTTTTGAATTTAATCTTGATCAAAGAGTCCTTGAAGAGATGTTTCTCTTGGTCAGAAAGAAAAACGTTTCAATAAAAATATTAGGCAGTATAATATTAGGTTTTCAACATGTATAATAATAAGAAATGCACCAAATCAGCATATTAGAATGATTTCTTAAAGATCATGTGATACTGAAGACTTTTACATTTGAAAATATATTAAAATAGAATCTATACAATAGAACTAATAATATTTCATAATGTTACTGTTTATAATGTATTTGTATCATCAAAATAAAAGCAGCTTTGGTGAGCACAAGAGACTATTAAAAAAAAAAATAAAATGTTAAAGGAAAGAAACTGAACTGCCAAACGACTTCACAGGGTCTTTTAAGCACTGGAGCTAATTATAACATTTCACCCTCCATAGAGAGAGAAAGAGAAAAGCAGAGAGAGGGAGAGAAAAAAACAGAGGGAAGAATGTGCCACATCATTTGAATTCAAATTGAGCGAAAACAAATAGATGTGTATCTATCAATCGATCGATTTTCCCCACAAAAAATCACCCCACTCTAGTATCATTAAGTGGAAAACATGCTTACTCAGATGGCAGATATCGAACAGGCCATTCTTTGAAGTTCACTGCTGAAGAACATGCCTGACATGAGCTCATAAATAACTAAACGAAAAGAGCGTATTCAGAGACAGTCTCCGCTCTCCTGCTGTCTATCCATCAGTGTCCCGGAGCTCTGGGCACAGATATGTTCCACAGTAATCAGAGACAAAAAGGCAGGGCTGGGAGGATGGGGTGGAGGTTGGCAGGCCAGGGGCACATGCAGACGCTCTCTTCCCATTTAGATGAGTCGACGATACACAACTCTGCGGTTGGGTATGTGAGAGGAACACCTCCAGCTGCTGCCTGCGCCAGTCGCCACATCTGATAAGAGCCGAGCAGAGCTGAACACGGGTGAACAGCACTGCGGCACGATAAGCCAAACACCGCCTCGCAGATCTGATACGCAAACCCCTCGGCTGATTAACCTGTGAAGGCTGATGCTAACAAATGCTTGCCACAGTCTATAATGGGTTCATGATTTGATATGCACGGCAGAAAAGAGACAAGGAAGAAAGAAATCCCACAAACTCTTGTCTCAAGACCTCAGCAACAAGCAAGAACACACATATTTGGCAGGAGTGAGCTTTTTTTCAGGCCACATTATGAAAAAGATGACATAAGCCCCTTTTCTCTATTTGTAATACGAGTGACATTTGAAGGGATCCATCGGGGGGGTCCGCAGAGGGACACAGGAAAGGCTATTAGAATTAAAAATAGATGAAGAGGGGAAGGTCAGGAGACCAACACTCCAGGATTCAGAGAGAGGAGAAGATATTTTCTCTACGCTGTATGGATGAGAGGGAGAAACAAAACTTTTTTTTTCCTTACATGCACATCTTTAGTTTATTGTGATGGGATGCTCACATGAATGTGCATCTCAAAAGCATCAAGCATGCAACAAATATTGCAATGCTTCCATCTTCTCTATATATATCCACACAACACTTCAACGCTAGGGCTGTGTCACTATAATATTGTATTGATAGAACGAGCAACAGAATAGTAGAACAAATGATAGATGGACAGAATAATAGATGTTAGGGCAAACAGAACATTAAATAGGTAGAGCAAACAACAGTACAATAGATAGAACAAAAGAATGATAGATAGATAGATAGATAGATAAATAGATAGATAGATAGATAGATAGATAGATAGATAGATAGATAGATAGATAGATAGATAGATAGATAGATAGATAGATAGATAGATAGATAGATAGATAGACTGAACGACATAGATAGGTAGAACGAACAACAGAACGTTAGATAGGAAGGGCAAACGACTGAATGATAGAAAGATGGAACAGAACGATAGGTAGAATGAACGACGGAACGCTAGATACTGTAGGTAGAAGGAACGACAGAACGCTAGATAGGTAGAAGGAATGACAGAACGCTAGATAGGTAGAAGGAATGACAGAACGCTAGATAGGTAGAAGGAATGACAGAACGCTAGATAGGTAGCGCAAACAACAGAACTATAGATAGGACAATAGAACATTAGACGGGTAGAAGAAACGACAGAACGTTAGAATGAACGACAGAACATTAGATGGGTAGAAGAAACGACAGAACGTTAGAAGGAATGTTAGAATGAACGACAAAACATTTGAATTAACAACAGAACATTCGAATAAACGATAGAACGTTAGAAAGAATGCCAGAACATTAGAAGTAGGCTGCAACTAACGATTATTTTAATGATCGATTAATCTGTCGATTATTTTTTCGATTAATCGAATACAAAAACTGGAAATAAAAAAGCATTATTTTATGCAAAAACAGAATGGACAGTGCAATTTCATAGTGCAAAAAAAAATCTTCGCAGACACACTCGGCCTCTTTCGTGCACTGTCGCTCGCGAGTGGGCAGACACACTGTATCTTTCGAGCACTGTCGCTCACATGCACGCAGACACACAGGGTCTCTCTCGTGCACTGCCGCTCGTGTGCGCAGACACACTCTGTCTCTTTCGTGCACTGCCGCTTGCGTGCACGCAGACACACTCGGTCTCTTTCGTGCACTGTCACTCGCGTGCGTGCAGACACACAAGGTCTCTTTCGTGCACTACCATCCACGTGTGTGCAGACACACTCGTTCTCTTTCGTACACTGCCGCTCGCGTGCACACTGACACGCTCTTGTCTCTTCCGTGCACTGCCGCTCGCATGCACGCAGACACACTCGGCTTCTTTCGTGCACTGTTGCTCGCGTGCGTGCAGACACACACGGTCTCTTTCGTGCACTGCCACCCACGTGTGCGCAGACACAATCGTTCTCTTTCGTGCACTGTCGCCCGCGTTCGCGCAGACACACTCGGCTTCTTTCGTGCACTGTCGCTCGCGTGCGCGCAGACACGCACAGTCTCTTTCGTGCACTGTCGCGCGCAGACACACAGTCTCTTTTGTGCACTGTCGCTCGTGGTCTCTTTCGTTTCGTCTTCTCTTGCGTTAGAAAGAATGACAGAACGTTAGAAGGAACGACATTGAATAGCACTGTATTGAATAGTGACGTACCGTGTATTAAACGAAAAAAACCAAGACAACTTCTCATCCATCAACTATCAGTGTGGCACCAAAACCATGAATATTTGATCTTTCGCTCCACCACATTAGCACAGAAACACACACGCGCCATACAAACACACAGTGCACCCTGTATTTCACTGTGACATTCACAGAGCACCATGCATATTCCAGCTCTATCCACCCCCAAACACAATTCACTCGCTCACTCATACCCCACAGAGAGAGAGAGAGAGATTTCATGTGCAACAGAGTAGGCTTTGTCTGATTAGCAGCCCCACACAGATAATTAGCACTCTGGTGGTGCTGTGGGCTGGGCTAATCCACTTTCCCCCACAGAACCCTTCTGCCTGGGAAACCAGAAAAACCTGAGTACAAAAAAAAAGAAGAAACAAAAGAACAGAAGTGCCCCAAAATCACAAATGTGTTAGGTTGGATTTGGTGAAGACGGCTGTTCGCAGCAGTGGGTACAGACTGGGTATGTGCCAGATCAGAGTTTGGCAGTGCCACTCTGCCAAGGTCCCACTGCAGCTCAGAGTCTGAGGATCAGTCAGCAGGAAAGAGCGGATGAGACAAGAGGCCATCTGGGGAACACAAAAACAAAATCAACAACATATAGGGGGGGAAAAAACAAACGAAGAGTTAGGGCACGTTCACAGCAGATTTGACGTTACCAAACATGAACAGAAAAACTGTTCCCACCAAAAAAATTGAAAAACTACTTCACTCATGCAAACTCATTTGATGCCAGATTTTCACAATTGTTGTGATTTCAGATCTTGAGATTTAAAAGTAAGCATTTAGGCGAATTCTTCAAGGACAAGAATATTCCTTTAGAAAGTTTTGAGAACATTTCCCTGCCATTTCCCTTACAATCAACAATCCCATTAGCCATTGAGATGTTCTGGTTGTATTGCGTCCATGACCTCCACTGGTTCAACAGACATTGTGAAGAACAGTGTCCCTGCAGTGCTGCTCTGGGATCAGTTAACGGTGTTAGAAGTGGTTACAGATAGAAGATGGAGAAATCTGAGCCTGCATTAGCACTCTGACCTATATGTTTCCAGTCAGCCTTCTAGTAATATATCCACTGCCTCACTTTGTCGTGATCAATACTCAGCTGGTCTAGACTTCAGTCATAGTGCCATTAAGTACAGGTAATATTCCCACATAAAAGCACCTTCTGCTTCATACATTACCAAACATACCATACGTATTAAAGACCACTTTAGCACTAATTTAACATTTCAATAGGTAAAGGCTTCCTGTGATTCTATTGAAAAAGGACATTATTTTATGGTTAGTACCTGCTAAAACATGGCTGTACATAAATATATATGGACCACAAAGAGATTTAATATATTTTAGCTATATTTTCCACTGACAAATATGTCTGAGAATAAAGGCTGATGCCACTCTGCCGTAAGATTTAACACCCTGCTTAGACACCCAAGGACGTTCTGGATCAAGAATCCCTTTAAGAAAATTAGCTGCCCTGGAAAAGCAAGAACATGCATACATGCACAAAAAAAGTAAGACCAATTAAAGCTAGCTTACCACATCTGCTAAAGAGAAAAAAAAATGATACACTTGATGCTTTACTGTCCCTGAATCCTAAAATATGCATAAGTGTTCTTTAAATATCCTAACAATTTCCATGGGGTCACAAGCGACAGCCTCACCTTTTTGTGAGACATGTGAGCAGATTGGTTAAGGTAGAGCTGGTAACATGCGTACATTTCCATTGTGCAGGACTGGACCATGAAATAAGTTAATCCCCCATTGCTGCGGTTCCTCGAGCAGTCCTAGAAAGGTTCTTTGTGAGAACCAACCATTAATGCAAACGTCTGTAATGTTTTCTATGACCTTGGGATAGTGATATATATGATGGTTTTTAAAGGTTTCATGAGTAGGACGGACAAGGGACCAAGAGATGCTTGGTTAGCATACCCCCATTAGTACCTGCTAGTAGATGACCTAACTAAATCATCTGACAAAAAGCATTTTTTTCCATGCTAATGGACAGCTTCAGGCACATTAGACCTCCTTTTACCCTTTGAAGTAGGTGTGTTGTTCTAATGAGATGCAGTGGTTGAAGGAATATAGAAAAACATGTTGATTAGATTAACAACAGGGATAAACACGGGACCACGTTGGCCGTAATAGCTCTCAACCAAGATGATAAGGTAAGGCACTTCACAGATTGCAGACTTTAAAAAGCATAAAAAGCATAAGAACAGATTTTTAAATATATATATATATATATATATATATATATATATATATATATATATATATAAAATAAAAAATGTGTAGCACACCATTGGCCGGAAAGCCAGATTTAAAACCTGGACAAAGCAGCCACCCAAGCAGCACACCGGCCAGCTCGGAGCCTTTTCTCTTTGTAGAGGCGTACAAACTGAACTAGCTCAGCTTTCATTAGGCATGAGTCCTACTGAGAGACCATCTGTGCTTAAAACATGCACACGAAACGCTGAGACTGCCTACGCTGGAGCTCACTAGTGTGAGTAGATACAGCGTACGTGCATCCGTGTTCTCCAAGGGTTATCCACTGTGCTGGATGCATGGCAGGCCCATATGTTGAACGTGAGGGCCCACGGACCTCAAAAGAACATGATCGGATTAATATCTGCACTCTTAAAGGGACGACGGTGGGTTTTTCTGATGAGTTGTGCCTCTTCAAACAGCTGAATGATTCATTAGTGAATCAGTGCGCTATACATCCTGTGCAGCAGATTCTAGGGTGAGAAAACAGACGGTAAAACTGACAGATGGTACTAAGCAAGATGACTAAGTAAAACAACAAACCTGTCTGGAATAACATGACCTAGTCTACACTGCATCAATGAAAGAGCAGGAAGAGGTTTAGAGAATTCAAATAACCATGTAATGCATAAAAATACAAATTTTAAGAGCATATTAAGCAGCTAAATGCTAAAAGGCTCATTTGCGAGATGTGGAAGTGTGATTTTAGGGTCAAATCATGTCACAGTAGAGACATATGGTACCATATTAGTTAACAGCATATACACTACACTGTAAAAAATGATCACATCTATTTTTATGATTCATAATTATTGCAGTCAATTTTACAAGAAAACACTATTACAGTCTTTCTGCTTCAAAAATTCATGGTTAATTAAATGTTACTCGCCATTTCTTTGTAGATATTAGTGAATTTTACTAACAATTTCTGAGCGAAAAAAACTGTTTCAAAGTAAATTTTTCAACCTTTTCAGGTGTAGAGATTTTTGTCCTGATCAGTATCTGTTACATTTTGGAAATTAAATTGTTCATGGTCATTTGCACCATTTTTTAATTTTTAGATGGCCATTTCCATCATCTAACACTCAGATTCATATTCAGATTAATTTTATTGTCATTGACAAAATACAAGTACAAAGCCAACGAAACATAATTAGCATCTGACCAGAAGTGCAAACAATAGTAACAATTTAAAAGAAAACATAAAAAAGCTATAGTTGCAATAAATATGAATAAATAAGTACAGTTGCAGGGACCAGCTCAATGCAATGTCTCAGAAATTGAAGGTAGTGTTTAGCATCTTGACCGCAGATGGGCAGAAACTGTTCCTAAATCTGCTCGTATGGCAGCAAAAGCTCCTATATCGTCTCCCTGATGGAAGAATAGCAAATAGTCCATGGGTGGGGTGAGAACTGAAGTGTCTTTAATAATGCATCTTGCCCTTCGTAGGCATCGCTTAAAGTAAATGTCTTGTATTGAGGGCAATTTAGCACCAATGATGTTTTGGGCTGTTTTGACCACCCGTTGGAGGGCTTTCTGGTCTGAAACATACCACACTGTGATGCAGTTTGTTAGGATGCTTTGAATTACACAAAGATAAAAGTTCTGCAAAATAGGAGGGGACAGATGGGCTTTCTTTAATTTCCTAAGAAAGTAGAGGCGCTGTTGTGCCTTTTTGATGAGACTAGAAGTGTTGATAGTCCAGGTAAAATCCTCAGAAATATGAACACCCAGAAATTTAAAACTGGTCACTCAAAGTTAATCTTAAGCAAATCTCAAAAATGATTTTTTATACTGTATGTAAATGTTGTAATCTTAAAACCGGCTAATTTTAATATCAGTTATTGGATATAACTACCATACTGGCATTTGCTAGAAATGTTCTAGCTCACGATACACAACTGATATAACCCCACATCGAAAGTCACATGTAAACACTTCAGTTTGACAAACTCCAAACGACAGTGACAAACATTATGTGTTTAATATGCAAACAGCGAATCATCATGATGCAAACGAGCAGGGATGTTTTGCCTCCACAACACTCACAAAATGTTGATATCCTCACAAAACGTTGATGTTGATATCCTCGCAGCCCTTATGTGCGCAGACAGCTTGATTAGGGAGATGCAGAGAAACAGGCCGGTCAGGATGTCAATAACGGGGAGGGATTTCTTGCTAACGGAGCATCATGGGATACCAAAACTGACTAGCAGTTGTGCAATGCAATCACACAGAAGCTGCAGGAGGGGGGGTCTGCGGAGGAGACTGTGTGTGTATGTCTCAGGGGGTGATATAAAAGCTGGCAGTAGATGAGATGTGAAAAGAGGAAGTGTGAGGACAGATTAACATGCACCGGCTGGAGTCACACTGAAGGAATGGAGAATACAGAAGCCTTGGTGGTTTCTCATCAAAGGCTCCAACAGTCTCTCAAGCTCACATCTTCCTCTTCCCTTAAGGCTTAAGAGGAACAGGGAGTGCCTTGATACAGGCCCTAATGCCAATCTCAGAAATCTCCTGCCTGTCGGCTGCTTGTTTCCACATGCTGTCGCTTGGTATTGGGGCAAATCCCTCGTCACCTCAATCATTTCCCACGCTCTCCACTTTTGTTGCTCTTTTCCAAACAATGACGTCTGCAGTGTACCAATTGCGTTCTTATTGGTCTCATTATTGCGGTGTTATTGTGGGTGTTAAACTGATTTCAATTTTGTGCACACTCCACAAAAGGAATGAGAGAAAATTTAGGTGCGTGAGGGTCAAAACATAATACCCTGTCGGAGTTGGAGATGTGTGATGCACAAAAGCAAATTGCTCATAATAATAAACATTGTAGGAAGAGCCAATAGGTTTGCAGTATTGATGAGCCCCGGTTTCCATTTCTGATGTGCTACAGAGTAGCTATTTCGAATATTTTTTATTATTTACAAACATCATACGCATGAAGGTGAATGGTGGTTTGTGCTGGGGTCATAGAGCAGTGTTTATTTATTTACTATTACAGTGTTTGTTAATACAGTATTTTGAAATAATTTGTCTTTTTATATTTTTTACTATTCATTTTAATTTTGGTTTAAGTTTTTGCAATTTTGCTTTTGTCATTTGTATTAGTGTGTTTTTTTACATCTGTATAAAGCTAAATAGCTTTAATTTATTTATTGTTTTAGTAATTTTAGTACTTCGACTTGGTACCTCAGTTAGTTGTAACATTTTGAATTTTTCATCTAATGTTTATACTTTTTCATTTCACATGCATTTCAAGTAATGAAAAGTTTAAATTTGACAAATCCAATTTGACTTATTATTGAATAATGCAGTATTCATCATAAATGATTCAACCATGCACACCATTATTATTATTATTTTACATCTATGCACCCATGTAATCTTGAATGCCGACTTCAACAATAACAACACTGATATGGAGACGAGGTCAGGCTTCTCTTTGCACTTCCTGTAGGCGCTCTTGCTTCCAAAAATTACTGTTTGGGGAAAAACAAATCCTGATTCATACACAAGCAATCCAATTTCTATAAGTGACATCTTCAGATATGCAAAATGCCTCCAAATCCTTTAAAGAGCTAGTGTGCGCCTCTTTCAGACACATCTTCCACACAAAGACTCTAAAAGACACAACAAACAGGAATCAAGGCATAATGCTGCCATCCTCCCTCACCAGACACCCACCGCCGCTCGATTCATCTGGAGAATAAGAGCAGAGATTGACAGCATGCTGTTGAGACCGAAGGCTTTGTGAAAGCCTGAGCGTTCGCTTACTATTCAAGTGATCTATCTTTAGCTCCGTTTTATCCTTTATTAGTATCCCATGAGATTGCAGAATGCATGTATGAATGTAAATTGTGTAGGAAGAGCTGATTTCTGCCTGGCCAAAGAAGAGGAGGAGCAACAGGAGGGCAAGGAGTCCCAAGTCAGTCCAGTGGCTCCACACACAGAGGGGAAATAGCTTTTTGTCAAGCCATCTGTCTGACTTCAGCAGAGCTTCAGGCTTCCGAAATCAAAAACAAGAGAATCGTCTTCAAGCCGTTCCGAAAATGACGGCCAAAACAAGTGTGAAAGGAGGTAGGGAATAGACCTTAGTCAGGGTAGACACCATATTGCATTTAACAGATGAAAATGAGGCTAGCATATGCTCTATAAAGCTCATAGATCACATGTATTTTTCAGCTGAACAATTGGTATGTTGTTAAACAACATTACAATCCTTTGAACACAGTGGACTTTTATCCTTAAAAGCCTCGCTTTTTATTCCTGTCCAAAATTAAATATGGCGCAACCCTGACTAAGGGAGAAAGGACAATGTGGGGTTAGTGAGAGTGGATCTCAGGGGTGAAGGCGAGCTTCCACAAAGACAAATTGCTATTCATGCTGGAATCCTCCAGCGTCCTTATTGGCTAGAAGTGTGTTAATCAGTGGTTTTCAGTTGTTTTGGTCCAGCACCCACCTTAACCCTATCCAGGATCCTTACCGCCCTCCATCAAACAAAAACTAAAAAAAAATACGTGTGTGGCTAGGGGGGGCGTGGTTTAGCGAAGTCTGTAGCGGGAGAGCGAAGACGGAGCCGAGCGGTGAATAAGTGGGTCAAGTGCAAATGACGAACACCTGTCTGTGATTGCAGTAATTGGCGTGGGGAGGCCGCATAAAAGCTGGCCGCGATGAGAGAGCAGGTAAGATGATGCCAAATGGCATTCAAATGTAAAAACAAGGGAAGTGGGCAGGCACAATTAAATACACGATATCAGATGAAAACAAAAGCAAATCTTGAACCAATAAGGAACAGACATGTTGTCCATCTCTGACAAGCACTTCCCAACTTCTCTCTCTCTCTCTTTTCTCTCAACATGATTTTTCCCAACCCTCATCTCTTGACATTATTAAACATCTCTCCTCTTCAGTGAAGGGCTGTAATAAATGCTAATATCCCTCATTATTCATGCTGTATCCTTTAGCCAGGAAGACCTTGCAAATCAATTCTGTCAGCCGCAACTAGACAGGCAAAAATGTAATCACGTTGTTTGCGGAGAAAATTAAAACAATCGGGTTTGACCTTTTCTTTGTCTCTCTTAGTCAGTTGATTTAGACTGAATGAAGGCAGGCAGAAACAGATGCATGTTTGTAACCCAGGAAAAAAGCTTCTTTTTAAAAAAAAATAAATAAATTGTACCTCCTTTCTCTTACATGAGGCGGGCTGGTCAATAAAGGTCTGATTAACCAAGACATTCATAGACCAGCAGCTTTAGCCACCTTATGCCATGACAAATTACCAAATACACTGAAAGAGTTGACATAGAACTTGACGATTAGTGTTTATATTTAATATCATGATTTAAAGTTCAAATTTATATGAATATATAACACAAATGAATATTTTAGATGCTGGTTTTGATTTAAAACATTGTAAAGAAACATTTGCAGTTAATTTGCGGCTATTTAAATACTTCGCATTGTGACAAAATAATTTGTCATAATGTAGAACTAAAAAATGATGTCCACTACCGTTCAAAAGTTTGAGGGTGGTAAACTTTTTTTACTGTTTTTTTTTTTTCAAAAAGTCTCTTATACTGACCAAGGCTGCAATCATTTGATAGAAAAATAGAGTAAAAACAGACATATTGTAAAATATTATAACAATTTAAAAATTATTTTAATTTAAAATGTAATTTATTCCTGTGATGACAAAGCTGAATTTTCATCAGTCATTATTCCAGTCACACGATCCTTCAGAAATCACTTTAATATGCTGATTTGACGTTTAAAAAACATTTCTTATCATTATCAATGTTGAAAACAGTTGCGCTGCTATTTTTTTTTTTTACAGGATTCTGTGATTAATAGAAAGTTCAAACAAATAACTACTGTATATTTTAAACATAAATGTGTCACTTTTGATCAAGTTAACGCATCCATTTTTGAATGGTAGTGTAATTTCTCTAATATGGTTGGTATATTATAATTTAAAAAATTACACTGCAGGCAATGCTCGTCAACTAACCAGGCACCAGCACTGAGAAAACAGTATGACTGACATGAAAACAGGAAAGAGCAGGTATCTTTACGCACTCACACACACACACACGTAATTGGCAATTGATGTTTGCATTAGTGGACTCATGTACCTGGTTTGTGTTGGTGTTTGAGGGCAAAGGATTGGATACCATTGGTCCAAAGATGTCCAAGTCATCACTGATTGGAACTGCACTGCCTGTTCCTGCCCCGCTGCTGACAGAGCTAGCTGTGGGTGCATCTGAATGAGAGAGAAGCAAAATGTCATTACATACCAGGGAAAAGTGTATACTGCATTACACAGAGTAACAGTCACTGTAGATTTTTAATTGGTTTCACACCAAAGTTGGAGAAATACAGTGGCAACAAAGCCACATAAATAAGTACATATGTGACTGCATAAAAAAACAACAAAAAAAACTTCCAAACTAAACTAAAAAAACTCCCAAACTAAACTAAAAACCTGCCAAAGACCACTGAAAAAGCACACTAAGGAAAATTAAAAGGAGTAATTTACTAATAATGAGAATGAAAATTCACTCACCCCCATGTCATCCAAAATATCCACGTTTTTCTTTCTTCAGTTGAACAGAAATTAAGGTTTTTGATGAAAACATTCCAGGATTTTTCTTCATATAATGGGACTTCAATGGGAACCAAACAGTTCAAGGTCCAAAAGACAGTTTCAGTGCAAATTGCAAACTGTTCAAAGGGCTTTAAACAATTTCAGATGATGAATAAGGGTCTCATCATGCGAAACGATCGCTCATTTAAAAAAATAAATAACAAAGTTTACGTTTTATAAGCTCAAATGCTCACCTTGCTCTGTTCTGTGATGCGCGTTCGTGACTCTCCTTTTCGAACTCGTTTATCAAAATGTGCGAATCTTTTTCCGTGTCACTTGGTCATTCAACGAACGAAATGAATGTGCTGACTTGGGGAAAGATTTGTTCATTTTGATGAACGAGTTCGAACAGGAGAGTCACAAATGTGCATCACAGAACAGAGCAAGGCCACCATTTGAGCTTATATAACGTAAACTTTGCTGTTTTTTGGTTTAAATGAGCGATCGTTTCACTTGATAAGATCCATATTCATCGTCTGGAATCGTTTGAAACCCTTTGAACAGTTTGCACTGAAACTGTCTTTTGGACCTTGAACCGTTTGGTTCCCATTAAAGTCCATTATATTGAGAAAAATCCTGGAATGTTTTCATCAAAAATCGTAATTTTTTTTCGACTGAAGAAAGAATGACATGGATATTTTGGATGACATGGGGGTGAGTAAATTATCAGCAAAAGTTTTTTTTTTTTTTTTAAGTGAACATTTCTTCAACTTTTTGTAGGTTTTATGGCAAAAAACATTATTTTTATTCATCCACTGGTCAATTTTTAGATTAAGGGTTATTTTGCTTCTATAACATGTCCTTCTTTCAGACTATTATGCTTTATCTATTCACTTCTGAAGCGGCTGTTTCCTCAAAATTAGTTTTTTTTTCTTTTTCATTAGTTTTTCATCTTACAGTAGCACTTACAAGAACAATGTTCCAGTTTCATTCCTATCTATATTTGTTGTTTTACTGTAACGTTTTTACAGTGGGGTTTGTTCATATATTATTCATCTGATTCATACATTTTATTCTTATAAACATGGTGATTTTTTTTTTTCTGGCTATTGTTAGTATTTTATGATTTATAAAGAGATGAAGAGAGATATCCAAATTAATGGATAATGACACCAAAATGAGAAAATTTAGATTTCTGCCTCTAAGAAATTAAAACCTCTAAGAAATTAAGTTTCATTGTTTGTGAATTTAAGTGTCCAAAAAACTTTTTGGGGACACTGTATTTATCTTCTCCGAGCCGCTGGAGTCAGACGTCGGAGACGCAGCAGCTGTCAGACGCATGTGTAACACATTGACTGTGCAGTAATGACCAATGCCAGGCTAAATCTGCTAGCATGAGTCTTTGTCTCTGTAGAGAGAAATAAAAGCGTTCATCTGGTAGCACCCCACACCTCCTGCTCAGCTTGCTTTTCCTGTTCCCGTTACCTATCGACTTCATCCAAGAGAGCAGGAAATCTAATCACACTCCGCCAACGCTGGAGAAAAAGCACCCGCTCGCCTCCAACGTCAGCCTGCCGCTCACACGCACTCTCTCATTCCATTAAAGTCAAAGACTCCATCAGAGCACTGCCTGTGTTCACATGTTACAGTGCGCAGAGTCAGGAGCCGCTGCCATCTTTTTATGACTGATAAAATCCATGAAGATAAAAGAGCTCAAAGTAATATAACTGGAGGGAATATGGGAGTGGGGAAAAGTTTAGATGCAATGCTTGATGAGCTGGGGGTGAGACTGGAAGGAGAAAGGAAAGAAAAAAATTAAAGAACCTATGTATAGAGATGTGCAAAAGAGCGCAGTTGGAAAGCGCATCTGGAAAGCGCTGGTCTCTAATTCATAGACCTATATGTGTGGAGTCTAAATCAGTGGCTTTCATCTGGTTGTGGGTCACAGGTCTATTCTCGTCACGAACAGCAGGGAAATATAATGCTAGATGCAAATAATAAGAAAAAACAACTAAGCATGCAGAGATATAAAGAATGAACGGGCCGTGCGTCCAATCAAACTACAGTATTTTGGCAAAAACTCTTTAACTTGGTAGAATGTAGGCAATCTAGGCAGATGGAAAGGATGAACATGCCTTTTTCGACGAACAGTTTTGTAATGTCTGTCAACATTGCTATGTAATGAAAGTAGTTAAATCTTTTTTTTTCTAGCATACATCTGAGTGTACCAAATTATCAGAAATGTAAAAGTAGAGCGGAGATATGGTTCTTCTATCCATTGGTTGTTGATTGGATGATTGGCAGATCTGAATGTGAACTTGCAAATGATAAGAAATTGGCAGGATCTATGCAGATGAAACGATAGTCTGACATTACACGAGAAAAGTCTGTAATTTCAGCTAAAGTTATGGCATTTTGGACAGAAATTACATGATACGTTTTAAACGGCAACGTCGCATGGATGAATTAATTAAAATAAGATAAATTGCATGCACACATGGATACATAAACATAACATATTACATACATAACACACATACAAAAGTTTGGAAACATACTATTTTTAATGTTTCTTAAAGAAGTCTCTTAAGCTCATGAAGCCTGCATTTATTTGATCAAAAATACAGAACAAACTGTAATATAAGAATTTAAAATAATGCCAATTTGAAAATACATCAAAATTGTATTTATTTCTGTGGAGCAATGCTAAATATTCATCAGCCATTACTTTATTCTTCACCGTCACATGATGAATCGTGATATGTATCTTATCGTGAGGCCCTTGCCAATACCCAGCCTTATATTATTATTATTAAGCTGAAATAAAATTCACTGAAGGCCCCATTTATACTTGGTATTACCACAAAGGTTTTTTTTTTTTTTTACCACAAAAAAACATTTTGTGTTCCACATTTGGGGAAAAAAATGCATGTGAACAATTGCAAATGCAATCACTGCGACAAAAAAAAAGTTCTATTTTAACTGTGAACTAGGCATGGCTTAAAATTTGTGATGAAGCAGAGGTAGTGAGATCTTTTCTTCCATACTGTGACAAACATTTCAGTGAAATGGATTATCGAAAAAGAAAAAAGCAAGATGGGAATTCTATCCATCAGCTGTTGAGCTGGAAGTCAATGGAAAGAAAGGGGCAGGGTTTGAGCAAGCTAAATGATTGGAGCAATCAATACCTAAGAAACAATCCACAATGTTGTTGAAAAACAATACAGATGCTCACTAAAAATTACAAAAGAGCGTTCCATTCAAA
The DNA here is from genome assembly GCF_988280905.1 of Pimephales promelas. Lineage (NCBI taxonomy): Eukaryota > Metazoa > Chordata > Actinopteri > Cypriniformes > Leuciscidae > Pimephales > Pimephales promelas. Next base: position 15,340,828 of record NC_142779.1, read on the forward strand.
ATGCATCATACTTTCGTGATAAGAAAAATATTCCATGAAAAGTACTATGCAGTCATGAATAATTCCCTTAATAAAATCCAGGCATTAATACCAACTGTAAACAGATGCCCAAAAAATGAATTAAGCCAAGATTAAAAGCAAATATTCATATAATGCAAGTAATTTGACAAGTTATTTATCAACAGCCCTAAAGTAACAACACTGAAGTAAAGAGAGATGGATAGATATCTTGCTACTCTGAACAGGGCTGGAGCCTGTTACCGGTATGGGAGATGGTATGGAAGAGTGAGGACAGATGCTGAGGCCTTGAGCAAAAACACATCAATAAGACGCATGTCTCAATCTCAACACCATCATCTCCAGCCTCTCTTCATCAGCACTGACCCTTACTGCCCCCCAGCTGAAGACGTTCATCTAAACTCTGTAACCTCCTTGCCTCAGACACACACACATTTGCGGAAATTTATATATTCTCACCAACTCTGTCTTCTCTCACTCATCATAACGGACAACTTGGAAGCAAACAGAGATTGAGAGAGTGAGAGATATTGAATGAGAGGGAGAGAAAGTGATAAATACACAAGACCGCGCGACAAAGGAAAGCTTCAGGGAAGCAAATAGAAACTTTCATTTCCCAGAAAGTAATATAACATCAATTGTGTTTGGTCATCTCAAGGGCTCGAGTTGTCGGCCTGATCAATACCGCCAGGACTAAACTAGCAGTGTGCTTCCCCGAACCTTCATCTAGACAGTATTAGCAGTCAGTGTGTTCCTCTCTCTGAGCCTTAACACACCCTTTAAAAAAAAAAAAAGAGTCGCTTTGGTGTACAGCAACACATTGTCTTGGAACCGTTCTTCCAGTTCTCACTAAACAAGGAAAAACCGGCCAAAAGGGCATTTTAAATGTTACAAGATACTATTTTGTGTTAACTAAGAACAATAATTTGAAATGCTTAAAGAACTCTTTAAGACTGCGTGTGTGTAAAATCTACGTTAGGTGCGAAAATGACCACTTCTATTCCACCACTTCCCTTCCATTATAACATTTTGCCTTAAAATGACCTTGAAGTCTCTTTTTTTCCAGCCTATCTTAGATGTATCCGATTCTCTGATGGGCAATGAGATGATTAATCAATTATTCATGTCTTACCAAGGCCTAACAGGTCGATGGCGGGCTCTGCACTCTTCTTAGGACTGAGTCTGGAATCTGTCTGGTTGTCCTCTCTTTTCTGGGATGGAAAAAAAGAGATAAGAGAGAAAGTGTTATTGAGAAGCTTTTTTGGATTACAATTCCGAACGCAGACATCAGTGTAACAGGCCACCAGTTGTTGTTCTGATTCGAATGTTGTTCTTCACCAAAAACTGCCTTTAGATGCTATGTATACACACACAGCTTCCGCGTGTTATCTTTGCTAGTCGGCACTTGACGGCTCTGAACATCCTGCGCTGCAAATTGTGTGAATAGATAATGCAATGCTGTGCCGAAATAGCTTGCTTGGTCTATTTGTTCGTGCCCGGCTGCACCTCACAGGGGCTAACTGGCCGTACCACTTTTGAGATGCAGTTCAAAGGCACTCTTGAGGCCTGTGATTGGTGATGGGCAGAAAGAAGCATCACGGGCAGAGAAGCCAAGCGTAATCCGGCCTGAACGGCCGATCGATGGCCGCTGGGTTAAAGCCTGGATCAAAGCCAGACAGAGGCCTTTTAAAACATCATTCTACACAAAAACACACTCACATACAGTATATACAAAAACACACAAGTAAACTCAAGAGGACAGCACTGTTGCGCTTCAGGGTGAAGCAAACGACCAGGGAGACAAAGGTAACAAGAGGGTAAAACACAAACCGAACCAGACTGCACTGTCAAATCTGAATCAAACCACCAGTGTCTGACATCTGCCTTATTAGCACAATGACAAAGAGAATGATAAATGCGAATTTGCCTAGATGTGTCATTTAACGTCATCATTGCGCAATTGTTCTTGGCAAAAGATTGGATTTGAGCGATTGAAAAACGGGACAGAACTGACACAAGCACTCTAATGAGCATCTGCAGGCTCGGGTTTGTGGTGAAGTGTCAAGCCAGGTGCATCGTGGGTAGAGGATTAACTGGGAAAAGGAAAATTTGTTGCTTCTCTACAGTTAGCTTGAGACTCGGATCCATTCAAGTGTGAGGTAAAAGATAGTTGCCTAATAGAAAAAACAAGAAGGTTTTACTGATTCCAAAGCAGTCAAATGCAGTTTCTGATGAGAATTTACATTGATCGTTTGTAATTGTAGAAGCTCCAGAATAAAAATAAAATAAAACTATCAAGAGGATGTTTTATACATCACTGGGCCCTAAGCTCTTGAGAAAAGGTTGGAAGTTGAATTAAATTGAATTGATTTAATCTTTTAGTGATGAAAAGCCTCTCCAGCCTTGCATGCCAGCTTTTGTGTACAAAGCCAAGTCTTTGACTTGTGACCTTATTTATTGTAGTCCACAGGAGCAGACACACACATTGGCAGGAAGGTGAGCTACAGCTGCCCTTCGCAAATAAAAAGATGCACAACTTTTATTCGCCCCTATGATTGAAATCCGTAATCTTAAAATGGTTGGCTTTGGTTGAATTATGTATGAATTGGGGGGCTTAGGTGCTCTACTATTTGTTGACTTTGACGCACGCACACTGAAGATGAAATCCTTCAAAAAGTATTTGTACTTCAGATGATGGAAAAACGACAGCCTGAGACAAACAAACAATACACACATTCACAAGACAAATAAACTGAAATACTAAAGGCACAATCACACCTTATAAAACAGGAATACTCAGCAAGGCCACACAGTAAGGGTCACACCTAATTTAAATGAAACTATATTAATGAGGTGAGCCGACCAAAATGAGTGTCTGAATTTAACCCAAAAAATATTAAAAGAGTGAAAACTTTGTCGCCATCTCTGTTTGAAATCTGCAACTGCAGTTATTTGCGTAATTGCCGTAAATGACACAAAGACATGCTCGAATCCCCCGCGGAAATCCACCAGTACCACTGGAATTATTTATTTATTTATTTTACAAGCTTACCGCTTTGAATCGAGCTAAGGCAAGCAGATAGTTTTGAACACTGGCTGGTTATGTATTTTCTCCATTTTTTGGGGGGATAATTTTAACCCAAACAAAGCTACAGACTGCAGCTAACTAAAGCTAATAATATGAATAATTTAGCTTGAAGCGCTAAAACTACTAACTGGAAACATATATAAATAAATTGAACCTAATTAGTCATTATGCACAAAACAATAGCTAAAAAGGAACTAGAATTAAAATAAAAAATATATAAAAATAAAAGCTAGTTTTTAAATTATTAATATAGCTATAATAGTATATAAATAATATTAAAATAACACTGATGACCAATTTGAAGAGTAGTCTAGTCTATAATTTTTTGCTTTTTCTCCATGTTTTCATTTATACATATCTAATACTCTTTGCTTTCTTTTACTCCTCCACACCTCTTTCAATACATTTCATCCTCTCTCACTCCTTCCTCACTGCCTCCATCAAGTCTCTCAAAAGCCGTTGAGTGAACGGGTGTGAAATTGCTTGAACTGTGGCGTTGTGTCTCTGGGGTCTCTCCAATCAAGGTCATTTCTAATTCATGAATACTTCCCTTTGATGGAAGAATAATTCCATTTGGGTCACATTCCCTCACACTCGATGCGCCCGCACCATGCAAACAGGATCAGAAGGAGATGCTCATGTGCGTTCAGGCGGTATGGGCCACTCATTCTACACTTCATTCTGGACTGATGCAAAAGCTGAAAGCACTCGGCTGGGCGCTCACAACTCCATGCATTCCAGATATGAATAATCGAGAGGGAGATGTGAGTATTCGTATTGATTAATAGACCGTTATGTTATTTTTCTAGGTGTTCAAAGGCCAAGAAATTATGTTTGTAAGGAGGCAGACAAGTGTTTCATAAGACATCACTTACAATATTCAAAGATATGTGGGTTGAAAAAAAACAATATTTACCATAACCATAGTTTCTGGCCACAATACCATTTACAACAGTTACTACACTTAAAAAAGGAAACCATTATTATAGTTTACAGTAGTTATAAATATAGACAACAGACTTAGCTATTATCAATAACTATTCATAGAAACTATGGTTTAAAAGGTCACAACAAAGCACAACATGCAATAAACAAACACAAAATACTTAAGTAGCGTTTTTGTTTCAGTGAAATAAAAAAGAAAAATCTTAAGTGACAAACTTTAGATTACAAATGAATAGAAGATAAAATAAAATAAAAATGTGGGGAGAAAAGGGGGGTTTGGCATCTGGAGGAGTTTTTTCCTCCAATAAAGAGTTCTGCTCAGAAATAATGATACTGGAAGCTCTCTGCTGAAAGTACAGTGTGTGCTTGAGCTTATGAGTGGGCACATGCCACTTCCTGTAGCGCAGTTCCTTTACACACTCACAGTCCAGGACAAAGGACTCACTCCACAGAAAGCCAAAAAAGCGGAGGTATTAATTATTAATGAAACAGAAAGACAGGCGAAAAGTGCTTTGAAGGCTTGTTAGGCCAGTTCCCATTTGGCACTAGCAAATAAAAAGATTGCCAACTATTTAATATTTTACAACAATTAGTGCCAAATGCCTAATCTGACCGACCAAGCATTGTAATGGGCTTTAGTCGCCAAACACTAAAGGTGGACGTAATAAATTAAACCCATGTTACAGAACATGATAAGCAGTCAAACTCATTCAGTTTCCAGTAATTAAAGTAGCAAAAACCGCAGCCAGTGGTTAATGGAAGCGTGGCAACATTTGCCAGCAGATGCACAGAATGAAGAGACGGAGACCTGTGCCATAGGGGGACAGAGCAGGACTCGGTTATCATATAATATGCTTGTCTTTAATTATAGTTCATCATTGTGCTTATCAGGGATCTAAACTGGGGTGGCCTGAGGAGTCTTCAGCTCGTAATCAGCACAGGCACTTACACCACTGATTACTTTATTCCAATTCCACTTTAATCAGCTGTTAATCCACACGCTCGCTCTCTCTCTCAGAGTCCACACTTCCTGCAGCACAAGGGCAACATTGCAGCTGTAGCTCCAAAACTCAGAGATATGGGACGAATGACAGACTGATCGTCAGGCCCAGACTGAAAATGGGGAGATTTTTTGTGCTCTGCACATATTTCTCAGAACAGATGTTTTTTTTTTTAAAAAAGAGATGTTTTAAATAGTTGAGTGCAATTGTGGCGAGGACGAGGTCGAGGACCGCTTTCTCACGGCCCTCGACCTGCTTGCCACAGCAGTACACTCTTATTACGAGGACAAAGGAGTGCACGATTTTTACACTAAAATTTAAAGGGATACTCCACTTTTTTGGGAAATAGGCTCATTGTACAACTCCCCCAGAGTTAAACAGTTGAGTTTCACCGTTTCAGCCTATTTTCTGATATTTAGAAGAATATCAGTAACCAGACAGCTTCTGGTCTCATTGACTTCCATAGTTGAAAAAAATATATATACTATGGAAGTCAATGAGACCAGAAACTGTCTGGTTACTGATATTCTTCTAAATATCAGAAAATCAGCTGAATGGATTCGAAAATGGTAAAACTCAACTGTTTAACTCTGGGGGAGTTGTAAAATGAGCCTATTTCCAAAAAAAAAGTGGAGAATGCCTTAAACAAATAGTAAAATAAGCTTTTTTATATATATATAGTTATAACAAAATTTGTCAACTGATTTTAAGCCATTTAAGGCAAACTAAAAGAGTCTTTCAGCTCAAGCGGGTCAGACCCCAACATATTATGATTGAAATATTTGATTAAATTTTTCTTCTTTCTAAAAATACTGTCAGTCCATTATTAATATTTTTCAGGGTTATTTTGTTACTTTCCATTCATCAAAGAATCCTGAAAAAAAAATTGTCATGGCTTCCACAAACATGTTAAGCAATGGAAAGGACAAGTTTGAGCACCAAATCTTCATATTAGAATGATTTGTAAAGGCTTGCGGTAAAGAAAGGTAAAGAATGCTTGCGTTGACGAAATTAACACTGGCTGAAAGCATACTAAGACTGGCCAAAATATTTAATAAAAAAATATGTAAAAGGCAGGAAATGTGTAGAATTATATGAATGACTATACAATTCTGCATAAATCTGCGGGCCTGCTGATGGCCGAGAGCGATGATGAAGGATGAAGGGAAAGAGATGAAAAGAGCTTGTTTATGTGCTGAAAGCCCATGCAATGTATTGCATATGTATGGATACAGTATGTGTGTGTTTCCAAACATTTCACCATAAACATGGCCACTGTAATCTGTGTTGCATATGTATGGATATGTGTGTGTGTGTGTGTGTGTGTGTTTCCAAACATTTCACCGTAAACATGGCCACGGCAATCTGTATTATGTATGTGCCGGGTAGTGGGCATTTCACAGTCGTAAGCCTTTGTTAGCATTAGATGGGATGGACAGGCATGACAACTCAACAGATCAACAATAGATATGAGGGAAGAGAGAGGGAATGCTGGTGCGAGGGCTCACGTCTGTGAATGATTCACTGCAGGGGGTTCAGGACTGAGCTTCTGGCCCATCACAAACTGTCAACACACATCACACTGAGGAGACTCCAGTGTACTGATACGCCTGCCTGCTTGCATACACACACATGTACAGTGTTCTTCCCTAGACACTGCTTTGTAAAGGCTTTGAATCTTTGAAGGGTCAAAATCCTAAGTATTTATTTTTTTATGGTGGCTGCACTTAATTGATTAAAAAAATAAAAAAAAAGAAGGTGGAAGCGAAAAAGTAATGGAGTACAAACATTCTATAGCAGATGTTGTATTAATTATATAATTTTCTGTAATTTACTGAAGTTTAAAAATATTGACAGACAATTAAATATGCTTTCAGCTAATATGGAATATGGAAAACCAGCTTGTGCCCCTACAAAATTAGAAATGAGTGTGGATTTGGGGAGAACAATGATAAATTGTGTAATTCATAAAATATTGTTCAAATAATCTGGTGGCCGGATAGCAAAACTACAGCAACTTCTGTCTTTAAGACCAAAACAAAGGAGAAAGTCAACAATCTACAACACTGCACTTGGTAATACTAAAAGAGCTCTTGCCATAAAAGTACTTGTAATATTAACACAGCAAAAACTGACATCTAAATAAGTTGAATTAGCCTGTTTTGTCTTGTTTTTCAGTAAAAATTCTTGTAACAAGATTTACTTATGCAACACTAAAGATGTGTTTTCAAAAATATACCTTTAAGAAGTGTATTTTGTCCTTTCATTTGTTTTTAACTTTGTTACACTTTCTAACTATAGTGAAAAAAACTCTAGAAGTACAGTTAGAAAAAAATACACCCAAAAATAGATGCATTAATTAAAAGCAAGTCTTAATTTCTCACGCAGTTTTTCTTCACAAGCAAAAAAAGTTTCTTTCAAACATAGACCATGGCAAACAGACTTTGGGACAAACAAGGAGAACTTAAATGAGGATCAATATCAGTGTGACGTTTTTGAGATGCGACTAACTTGGACTTGAAAGAGCTCCACGAGAGTCACGACTTGACAGCTTTATTAGACAGGTGAGCAAATGTACATAAAACAAATAAATGTTATATAAAATGTTATATGAAATGTTGATGAATATTGTCAGTATGTTATTCTAATGTTGATCTAGCTTACTGCTAGTTTTGTATAGCAAACAAACTGTATAGTATAACATTATAACATTCAACAAACATTTAAATGCTGTTTAGTGTGATAGTGTAACGTTAGACCAAGTGAAACAGCGCTGGATTACCTCACAAGTTTAATTCGTCTAATAAACTGACCTGTGTGAGTAATCCAGCACTTGCGGGTTCAATCAATGTCCTTATTTCATTTATATCCGTGGGACTCACGTGTGATATCTGTCTCTTTAGCAATGCGACCTTCATACCACTGTAATGTTAAAAAACACGAATGTTTGCACTCATCCATTAACATTATTGGATCCATCAGCTTGACAGCAAGTCCCATCATTCAGCTCATCACTGCATCATCAACCTACGCCGTTGTTATTGTTGAAAACTCCACTTTCTTGTGGCGAAAAAAACAACAACAAAACAACTACATATTGTGCCTTTAATAATTTGGGGAAACCATTATTTAAAATATTCATATAGGGTATATCAAGTAGAAATGCTATATCATTTTCAGCATAAAAAAGTAAAAACAGAGCTTGACGGAAAATTTACAACCCAGTTTGTCAAAGTGATGGATCATTATTTGCAGCACATCCTCTGAATAGCAGGTGTGTGTGTGTATCACGACCCTCCTGATATGTGATCTCATTCTCTAAAGGTTGCCTGCACCCTCATCTTCCGAGAAACCCCATGTCCTCGCTCTCTCGCTCACCTTTTATCTTGACATCACTCTGGCCTGTATATCAGCTAATGTGAATTCTGAGTGGATGGGCTGAGATGTTGAGGTTAATGATGATGCCCTCACTGCAGTATATATGAAGCTCAGCGAGGGCTGTCTGAACCCCCAGAGCCACTTCACTCGCACCTCAAGCCTCAAGTCAATACGGTGGTTAGGCCTCAATTTCGGCAAGGACACGCACAGACTCGCAGGGTGGGAGTTACAGTCTCTCCACTCCAGGCTTCTAACCACACAGTCATTTTCACGCCTACTGGATCCTCACGCTTTCCAAATTGTTTTTGCAAAGGTCAACTGCAATGTTCAGCTTGCAGGGTCTGACGGTGTAAATGGGGAAGACGGGGGAGGGGGGAAGACCAACCCTTCGGCCACTTACGGGAAAAGATGGTTGAAGTGGTGCTCTGAAAACAGTTTCTCTTTTTTGTGATTTTTCCCCCACCTCCACTCCCACACAATAAAACAAGGCCACAGAGAATCAAAGCATCCATAACCTCCAAGCAAGTTCATTAATAATAAAAGAAATGGGAATCACCGGGCAGCAAATGACACTTTTACAGCGTCATATACCACCTGAATCTAAAGTCGTGTAATGCACGGCTGCACAGAGAAGTCTCAAACTCGTAGAGGTGTCCAAATAAATAGCGAGAAATGCATAAACTGAGTTTAATAGTAATTCTGAAGGTGAAGTGTGTGATTTCTGTGCCACCAGAAGCACCAAAAAGAACTGTAAAGAAATTGTGTTGATTTCCTACTCTCCGACCACTAAGGATGGATACAAATTTGGTCACGCTTTACAATAGGCGTCTTCACTTATTGTGTTTATATTGTATTGCAAAACACTTTTGCAGCTATTGAGGCAGGTAAGGTTTGGAGGTATGAGTCGGTTTAAAGGGTTAGTTCACCCAAAAATGAAAATTCTGTCAGTATTTACTCACCCTCATGTTGTTCCAACCCCGTAAGACCTTCGTTCATCTTCGGAACACAAATTAAGATATTTAAGATATTAAGATAGCTCCTGCATACAGTCCATAGGCTTCTTGAGGGACTGGCTCTTGCTGTCCTCGAAAAGTCATTAAAGACATCGTTAAAATAGTCCAAGTGACTACAGGGGCTCAATCTTAAGTTTATCAAACGACGAGAACACTTTTGTGCGCAAAAAAACAACAAAAATAACGACTTTATTTCAACTATTCGTTTACTTCTCCCCCTGCGCGAGTCAGGTTACTAGTTTAATAGCGTAAGCTTCTGTTATTGTAGGTCACATGCATCACACACACATGACCAGCGTCGGCCAATAGTGAGCCTACGTGTGACGTAGCTCTACGCAATCACACTACGTTAACTGACTTACAGGCTCATGGAGAAGGAAGTGAATAGTTGAAATAAAGTCGTTATTTTTGTTGTTTTTTTGCGCACAAAAGTGTTCTCGTCGTTTGATAAACTTAAGATTGAGCCCCTGTAGTCACTTGGACTATTTTAACGATGTCTTTAATGACTTTTCGGGGACAGCAAGAGCCAGTCCCTCAAGAAGCCTATGGACTGTATGCAGGAGCGATCTTAATATCTTAAATATCTTAATTTGTGTTCCGAAGATGAACGAAGGTCTTACGGGGTTGGAACAACATGAGGGTGAGTAAATACTGACAGAATTTTCATTTTTGGGTGAACTAACCCTTTAAGGTTTAAGGTCCTGCCACATCAACCTTGGTGAGTATTCACAAACATTTGCCTCAAGCACTGCAAGTCTCAGGTGGTAACTCAACCTCACACTGAAAGCCCTTGTTTGTTTTTAGTTGTCTTTGGACCCAATAAATGTACAATTATAGAAATGTTATTAAAGAAAAAAACAATTAAACATTATCCTAAAATGAAAAATTGACTCTTTGGTCAAAAGAAGTTACTAACCCCTGAAATAGAACACACCGTTTTTTTTAACGTTCGTGAAGTTTCGTTCTCATCTCATCTGCAGTCTGCTCATACAGTATGTGATCAATGTGGATGGACCTTTTGCAACTATTGATGAATCTTCAGCACAAGAGTCCGATTGACAAACAAATGAGTTTTGCGATCTTTTTGGGGAGTTAAAAAACCCAAGCACCACCAATGCAGTACAACTCAAGTTATTTTGGCATGAAGTGTTGAATCAGAATGAAAACAAATGGAATCAAAATCAAACAGAGGCTGGGAATCAGAACCCAATTTTGGGAAGTCAACATAAAAATGACACATAATCACACTGAACAAGGATATGAGAAAGCAATTCAACATAAAAAAAAAAAAAACATTTACATTTAATTTAACATTCTTGGCACAATCAGGCCATAGGTCAGGACAAGAAGAGATTTCATGAGGCATAGCCGGTGTTATGGGAGCTGACCCTATTCTGGGGTCTGCACAGGCCCAGAAATCAATGCAAAAGGACGCCGTCAGACTTGGTAAATGATGGCTTATTAAAAGAGAGATATAGTGGGAGATAGTGGTGGGAGGGGGTGAGTGAGATGGTGAAACAATTAAAAGAAAAAAGGCTCTTAGAAGTTCCTCGTTTGCTTTCAGAATAGGCGTTACATCTACTCACCACTTTCAGATGCATTTTTGATGCACTTTCCTCTGCCTGGCTCTCCAAAACTCATTTGCTCTCGCCACATCAAAGCAATCTTCTTTTTGCGTACAAGGCGCCCTTAATAGATTTGAATGCGAGTTTTGGTTTTGTTCTTAATAAAAATACAACTAATCTCACTTTGCATAAAGTAATTGGATTTGCCGTTTTCACAGGTCTCGGTTCATGACACTCAACAAAATCAAGAATCGTAACTACTGCAACATGCTTTTATGTTTGAGTTCAGATGTATTCAAATATGGCCAAGCAACACCCTAGTCAGGTTTCTGAGATCTTATCCAACTCTTGCAGCCTAACACAAACAGATGCATAAAAGGCAACAGCCACCATCACCCGACCGTCCGCCGGCAATAAACTTTTAATTAAGACTTTTCATAAATGCTTATCTTGATCATGAAGAACTCCATAGGGCTTGAGAAATCCTAGCCCTCATTTCCACAACCGAACGCCTAAAAGCTGCCGCAGATCTAATTATGATTCCCACCAAGTGCCTTCGTGCTTTCGTTTGTGAAACTTTGCTAATATCCTGCCTCCAGTGGAAGGTTTAGAAACGAGGCATCAAACCCACCAGGACAAAATGTTCTTTTATGACATCTTTGTGCTTCGGTTCTGCATCTGACACCTTTAATGAATGTGGCGACTGTTTAAGTGGACACTAGTGGATTTTCTGAGAGCTCTTGCATGTGTAAAGATGCAAATGAATGCTACACAATTGCATCATACAACAACACATTTTAGACAGAGTAAGCCGCGTGGGCTCCCTTGATGCCGATATTCGGTGGGAAACGTCTCAGCTAATTCACTGCTCTCTCCCGCTGCTCCAAATTCAGGCAATATTGATCAGACTTCCTGCGGCACTGCTATCGATCGTCTGTTTGCAGGTGTGTGTGTGTGTGCATGTGATTGCGCGTGGTGTGAAACTAAACTGGGTCCCTGCAGGGTGACTGAACGGATGCTGGGGGAGGGAGATGTCTAGTTAAGGTGAAGAGTGTTGTTTGTCAGAGGACGCTGCTCATTTAGGGCGCCCTTCACTCTCTCGCTCTCGTACACGTGGGCTCCTGTCGCATTAATGTTGCCAGCGGTGGGGGCTGGAGGCAGATGTGTTGTTGAAAGGCGAAGGCAGAGATAAAGGTGGTGCTGGGGGAAAGAGTATGCCAGTGTGATCGTTAAAGGGGACCTTTATTATGCAAAATTCACTTTTACATTCGAACATAAATGTGAGTTGGCAGTGTGTGTACACAACCACCCTGTAACGATAAAAATCCAGTGCTTTTTTTTCTGCACAAGCCCCACCCACAACTGTTGACGGACACTGAATTTTTGGCATAGACCCGCCCTGGGATGAGATTGCCCTGACAGGGTAACAATTACGAGTACAATTTAAATTGATCAATTTACTTGAGCTAAATTTTCATATACAAACTTAGTTTATATATGAACACATCAGCTGACTTTTATTCTATGGACAAAAATAAAATAAAAACAAATTTCAAAACATCTTTTGTTACAATGAGAGAAAAAAAAACATACAAGTATGGAACGATATAGAGAATTGTGCTAGAGAGCGATAGTTCATGTAAAACCGGCCCAAAAGCTATATTCACACTGTCAATTCAAATCCGATTATTTGTGTATCCGATTGGAATCTGATATAAAAATTATTGACTGTGCACATTGTGTAACGCAACTGTTCAGATATGATTTGTGTGTCAATGCCGCTCTTTAATTTTTCAGAATATCTGTATGTTTTTCTATGGCTATGACATTAAGTTGGTAGCTAACAACCATAACATGGAGGGGTATGCAATACAGATGTTGTCTTATTTACAACATGACAATGAGGCAGTGGCAAAACTGTAGGAGGCTTTATTCCACGCTGTCGTCTCTACCGTTTTCAAAACATGTCCCCGTTATGTTGTCATTTAAGGCTTGTCCGGCGCTTTGCAACAACACAACCTTGTTCCGTGATTATCAGCATGTTTCCTATAACAATGCCTATACCATCGTTTACGTTTTATGCAGCGTAAGAAAGTTACAAACCACACAAAATCCGATCAGAGCACTCCGACTGTAATGGATTTCCAGAAATGCGAAGTGATTTCTTACCATTCACACATGGTAATTCTAATGCGAAAATGCACCAAAAAACGGATTTTGGAAAGTAAAAAACAAATTAGATTTAGCTTTTGGTCCGACAATTTCTATAAATGGGGCGCTCTTAGGCCAGAATAAGCTGCAAATAGACCACGGAAGACTCGGACACAAATGCATGGACTCTCAGAGTGGGTGAACAAAATGAGTTTTGTTCACAGAAACTATATATTGAATATAAGACTAATGTGGTTTTCAAATTCAGTCCAAGGTTTAAACAAAAACAGCCTACATGGTTTAAAATGAATCAAGAAAATGAAGACAGGACTTTCTTAGACTCATATCTCAGCTGTGGTATGGGTGTTATCTTGAGTTCTGCGTCATCATGTCTTCCTCTGATTTATGCTCCTGCAATATGTAGCGCACCGCGCAGGCTGACAAGCTCTGATCTATGTATTTACTGGCTCACACATAACTTGTTGACTAATACGTACACTCTTCTCCAAGTCACACACTTGCCGCATCCTCACAGGTAACACACACACACACATCAGGGATGTAAAGTACTACAGCAATGATTCCAACCCTGGTCCTGGAGTACTCTCAACACTGCACATTTCTTGGAATCAACTTTTTACTAATGAGCTGATGAGTTAAATCAGTTGTGTTTGATTTGAGAAATCTTGAGGGCTGTTTACACAACCCTGTTTTAACTAAAAACGGAAAACTTATTATTTTTAGCCATTATTTACATGACATTGGCATTTTGGGGACCTGAAACTACAAACATGTGGTGAAAAGATACATTATTGTCTCCATATAAACTACTAATATATATATGTACACACACACACATCGCTTGCCCATCACAGCACCCCCCCCCCCCCCACACAGTCTTTTAGATTTTTTTTATAGTAAA